>NW_026539141.1:281405-463405 GCF_027791375.1 Indicator indicator
TATCTATTATCATTTGAGCTCCTAAACTCAGAGCTCAAACTACCACAATTGCTGAGGTGATTCCTTGTTTTTCATGCACTGGGAAGCCATTTCTAGTTTTCTGAATTCATCACCTGTCTGTCTCATGATTGACTCAGCTATTTCAGGAAGATATTTTCTGAAGGATAAGCACTAAAAAAGGAAAATTTGTAATGTTAAAACAGCATTATGATGCTGACAACTGCAGAGAGTGTCTCCTTTTGTGACCTTAATCTTCCATTTGTCTTCATTTTCTGTCTTTAAGGCTTAGGTAACTGTTTACTTCATCACAGGATAGTAAGAATGTAGATGTAAATATTTAGTAAGGGATACATGTAGCTATTAATAAAACAATATTAATATCTAGGTGTTAATAAAATCTCAAAATCCCATCGGCAAAAAAACCTTTCTCTTAGAAATTATTACTACCTTTGGATTCTCCAGCAGAAGTATTGTTTTTCACAGTTTTCATATCTATATCTTTATATATCTATATGTCTATATATCTATATATCTATATTTATATATAGATATATATACACTTTTTTTTTTTTTGATAGTGCAATAGTCTACATGGAACCAGGCTTGCTGGAATCAGATGAAATTCACCTTTCTCAAAAGGGGAAGAGGGTCTTTTTTTGTGGGGCTTGTTGACAGATGTTTAACTAGCCATTCAAATACTTTTGAAGGGGGAAGGAGGTAATATCAGGCTTGCCTGTGATAAGCTGTGGAAGACGCACCAAGGTGAGAAATGTGTTACTAGTGAAGGCCCTCAGCCTGTTGTTTTTAGTGTGCTGGGTACACAAAGAAGAAAGTCAAGAGACTGACATAGCTGAGTCAAAACCTGACTGTCAAAGTAAAAACCAAGAAGGAACTGCGCAGGTGATTAAGGCAGGAAGAGTTATCCTGGGAAGATATAGAGACACAGACCAGTTGTGTAGGGACAAACTCGGCCAGGGATGCAAAGAATAATAATAAGGCCTTCTACACGTACGTCAATTAGAAAAGGAAGTTCAAAGAAAGCACACACACCCCCAAATGAGCAAGACGGGCAAGCTGATAACTACAGAAGAGCAGAAAGCTTAGGTACTCATTCTTCACAGCCACCCTTTATCTTCCCACACCTCTCAAGTAGATGGACTGAGAGACAGGGACCAGGAGAGCAAAGTTCCTTCCACTGCAGAGAAGTTCAAGTTCACAAACCTCTGAGGGATTTGAACGTACATATGTGTAAGGCACCTGATGAGATGCCCCAGAGTCCTGAGGGATTTAACTAATGCAGTTGCTAAGCCAGTCTCTATAATATTTGAAAAGTCCTGGCAGTCAGGTAAAGTTCCCAGTGACTGGAAAGAAGGAAATGTTGCACACATTTTTAAAAAGGGTAGAAAGAATGACTCTGTGAACTACCAACCCATCGGTCTCACTTCTGTGCCTGTGCCGATCATGGAACAGATCTTCCTAGAAGCTATAGTAAAGCACATGGAGGACAGGGACGTGATCTGAGACAGCCAGCATAGCTTCACCAAGGGCAAATCTTGTATGACCAATCTAGTGGTCTTCTGTGGAGTGACTTCATTATTGGACAAAGGAAGGATTATGGATGTCATCTATTTGGGGTTTTGTAAGGATCTTGGCACATTTCCCCGTAACATACTTTTCTCTGAACTGGGGATACATAGATTTTATTGATGGACTGTTCAGTGGAAAAAGAATTGATTGGGTGGTCACATCCAGAGGGTAGTGATCAATAGCTTGATATCCAGAGGAAGATTGGGTGCATTCTCAGCAATTCTGTATATTACACTAATCCGCATGATGCAGTTGACATACCAGAGGGACCTGGACAAGTTTAAGAATTTAATCCATGTGAATCTCATGAAGTTCAGCAAGGTCTTGTATGAATACAGGTCAGGAGTTGAAGACGGAGAGCAACCTTGAAGAAAAGTACCTGGGTGTACTAGTGGATGAAACGCTGGATATGAAGCTGGCAACACATGCTTGCACCTCTGACAACCAGTTATATCCAGGACTGCATCAATAAAATGTGGTCAGCAGATTGAGGAAGGTGATTTTGTCCCTCTACTCTGTTCTGGTGAGTCCTCACCTGCAGTACTGTGCCCAGCTATGGAGTCTGCAGCACAGAACAGATGTTTCATTCCTTCTGTTGCCTTCACAGATTCAGCCTTATTTACATGGGAGACAAAGTCTTACTGATTATGTCTGCAAAGTCACAACTATATTATTGGGGTGATTACAATGTGTGTATTTTTTCTCAGTGTATGCTTGCAGAGTTGAATGACATGGTTTTTAAAGGTGTACAATTACTTTCAAAAGTCTGTATTAGTTTTCATTTCTTCTCACCTTTATTCATACTATCCCTAACTCATCATTTATCTTTCATTAAACACTGATTTCAAACCCCAAGATTTTCTGATGAACATATACATACAGAGAAGAAAGGAAGAATCAAAGAGAAGATCTCTGAATAGTGAAAAACTTCCTTGGCCAGCAGTCTGCATAGCATACCATTCTAGGAATTTTCTGTGTAAAACAGTAATAAATTAAAAATAAAGAAATGCAGATTAATATAGGATGACACAGGCTAGTTCAGAAACTTCTTGTGTTACTACTATTTGTCTTATGCTGATTCTCATTTTGAAAAATGTAGCGTTCATTCACTGGTTTAGCCATTTTAAGCCTTCTGTCTTGGTCTGAACTTGAAGATTCTGTTCTTCTATAGCTGGACCATCAAGGTTAAATGAGCTTTTTGTCTTCAATCAGGATCTTCTTTAATTTGTTCATGCAACATGAACTATTGTCCCCACAGCACCTTCCTCTGAACTATTGTGCTTGGCATGGGATTGGCCTGAGCAGCAAGGGAATAGTTTGCTCTCAGCCTGCCTGGAGCTGCTGTTACTCACCTGGTCTGTTAGACTACTCATCAGTGTTTAACCTTGTGGAAAGTAACATCAACTTTATTTCTCAGAAACTAAGGGTACTTAGTGCTCAACAACAGCAATAATGTATGGGCATTATATTAAAAACATTTATTTTATGCAGTGAAACAAATTTACTTCATGAGAAGGTTTATTTCTTTCTATCAGCATAGGTAATCGTTAAACCCATTGATTGTAAGCAAGTTTATAGTTTATATGCAGATATGTTCATTAAATATTTTCAATAATAATTACATTACTATGTAATTTACTGGTTTATTTAGAAGGTACTATTTATTTCCCTAATTTAGTTTTTCAACATAATATTTGTTGGAAATGTCTTACTCTGTGATATATAAGAACCAGAAGTAAGTAAACAAACTTTAGTTTAAAATAGCAATAATTAAAACAAACAAACAAACAAAAACCCCCAATTCCTTTGTCAGATACACAGTCCAGTATTTAAGGATTTTTGCAGTGATAAGTTTTGTGAATTGATATAGAAGAACAAGAGCTTTGCTCAGAGGTGTTGATGGTTCCTCAGCTATTGGTATATAACGATCTTTGTTTCCTGTGTTTTGTCCATCTCATTATGGAAATAATAATGAACAACTGTTCTTCCTGTTGTTTTAATCACAATTAAAATATGTCTTATTGGTTACTAAAACAAACAAAACATTTCAATGTCTATGTCAATGGAAGGATAGAATGCATATGGGAAAAAAAACAACAAAGAGAAAAAAAAGGACAATCTTCCTTTTGGTTAAACATTTTGTAAGCAAAAGGCATGGATATTTATGACTAGAACCCTGCTTCTGAGAATTTTGTATTGCTGGTTATGAACACATTAGCATTCTGGAATTAACAATTCTGCAATTGCAAAATTTCTGAAAGTATCTTATCTGGCTTATGAATAGACTTTAAGAACACATGCAGAACTTTTACGTGAGACCTAAGATGATGGTTATGATGAAAGTCAGGGTAATGAGTTTAATCTAATAAAATGAACATCAGTATTCACATTCACTTGATCAGGAGGAAGAGTCAATACTGTCATCTAAACAATAAATAGGCTAGTCCAATCTGGATAGTTGATGACATCTAAGCAGAGTATTTCAACAAAAGCAGCTGTTTCCACAGCATAAAAAGATTATGCCTTCTCAAATAGTTTTGCCTCACCCAGTCTCAATCAGGGCATCCAACAATTCTTCATGATAGTCTCATTTCATATGTTGATTTAACAGTATTAGTGTACACTTGAAGGAGGACTGTGGCACAGTAAAATACAAGGTTTTTTAATTTTACTGGTTGTTGATTTGTCCATGAATGTATCTGGGTTCCACCTCTTGCAAACAGTAGCTTACAGAGCAACTGATTACTGAGAAAACTAATAAATTAAAAAGAAATGTACACTGTGGTAAATAAATTATACTTGAGGAAAGTTGCAGAGACTAATGCATGCAATCAAACCATGTACCTTAATCACTTCCACGGTCAGGTGTAATTTATGGCAGACTTTCCTTAAAACAATTCACTTTAGATAAACTTTAAAGGCATATATATGCAGGAAGGAAGGATACCGCATTTTGGGTTGGCATCTAGTACATTTTGACAGGTAACAATTCCACAACAACAATGGTAAATACAAGCTCAGAAGTACCTCTATTACCCCTGCTAAATGACATTTAAATTCTGTGATTAAGCACTAATCACTTAAGTGTACATGAACAAATTTGACAAAGGTCCTGAAGTAATATGACATGTAGAGATAGATAAAATAATTTATCACCATTTTTAGAATATAAAAATTAATGATAATACAGTGAATGTTAATCTCTGTCATTTTGACCTTGAAAGACTGAAGAGAAAAAGTTACAAACTCACAATTTTGTGACAAAAAAATTCATTACTTCCAACAGGCTTATGCAGAATGGAACTTGTATACTGATACATTTTAAAATTGAAACCTGAATGCTCAAAGATTTTGAGACAACAAATATCCACATAATGTCTGACAAAAATTATTTTACAAAATATTGCAAAGACCTCTAGATCAAAGAAACAGATTTAGGTTGTAAATTCTGTTTTCATGGGGATGTTTACTCTAGTTAAAATTCAAAATGGGGGTGTTAAAATTAAAAAATCTCTCCTTGAAGTGTGGATATCTGTCACCAAATGCACTGGCTTTCTTGATGACCATGTTTTTTTCTCATAACCTATGGACCTATAGGACATCTGGAAGCTCTGTTGGATATGGAAGCTTCTAGCAACTTTTTACAGAAGCCATCGTTGCAGACTTCTTCCAACCAAATCGTTTTTATAGAAGTCAAATACATCAATTAAGTCTGAAAGAAAGGAGGGCCGATGTTCCTTGACGTATGTTTCCTCCTTAGCCAAAATTTTAATTCATTGAGTAGGAGAACAGAGTCAAACTACTCCTAAATAATTACTTTCTGTAAAGATTTCAGTATAACCTAATTTCTAAATAATATTCAGCCATCGATGTAAAGTATAGTATAGTTTGACAGTTTATGTTACTAAGAATATGAAACATGAAAGAAGCTTACTTAGTTTTAATGGAAAAGATAGTGTTTAATACAGCTAGTTCAGGGGAAAGTTGAGACTGAAAGGTTCAGTTGCTGCAGTATCATTACTTGTAAGACACCTCTTACTTGCATTCATTTCAACTTAGATAAATACATGTTTGCCCTTTGGGAATTTGAGACATATTGGAAATTTGACCCATTTTCTGTGTTTTGGTTTGTTTGTTTGTTTTTCCTTTAATGGAACATTGGAATTTTTAAATGTCTTATTATCATGTAATTTTTAAGGATTTTTTTTTTTCTTAAAAATATTGGAGAGATATTTTGTGCTATAAATATTAATTCAGCATGGTCATGAGATGTGAAATATATACAAAATAAATGAAAAATGTATTTAAATATTATGATTCTTCAATATAAGGCTTTATTTCACATTACATTTTATCTGAAAGCTGTAAAATAAAATTAGATCAACTTTCCTAGTACAAGCCTCTGCTGTTAAATGTCAGTTTTCTTAATGACAAAAAAACAAAATAATTTTCTCTCTGTGTCTATATGTCTTATAAAGTTCATGACTATTCACAAGATAATAATTACCCCAGAAGTGGTTGGGGGTTGTATTATTCTCTTTGTGTATGAAAAAAAAAATAGACAACAAATAATCTGATTACACATGACATTGAAAATCATATTTAGTAAACCCCACTTTTGCATAAATATACAGTTATGCATTTTACGCTGAGCATGGCTGCTCTCATCAGTACTGGGACCACCTTGTATCTCAGAACTGTCATAGCACAGAGGTTACTGAAGATAAATCACTTAACAACAGCTGCAAACCCTTCCAAAGTAACAGATTAAATACAGAGTATGTGGGGTAATGCAGAGTGAAACAGACTGAGTGAATATTCTGGAATCTTAATCAGTAGCATCTTCCTCCCCAGTTAAAGCTCAGATCTGCCAAAGTGTCACAAAAACTGGTGAAAATCATTCTTCAGTAAGTTTAGTGCAGTCTGGAATAAGAATATATTGAGCCACCATAGCAAATGCGTGGTTGTCATGGCATTTTTTTTTCTGCTGTTTTCGTTTTCTGACAGGTTAATTTTATATTCTGCTTTCACTTTTACATTAGTATGGCCAAAGATCCTTCCCCTTGAATGGCTTCTTTTTTTTTTTTTTTTTTTTTTTAAGGGAGAGCAATTTTCTTAAGACAAGGAAAAACCGAGTTATGAATAACTCTTTGATATCAGGTGTCCAGAATAAATATCATTTGATCAAAGTTCATAGTAATTTCATGACTTTTTAAGTGAAAGTAAACTAACTCTATTCAAATGAGATTTATAAATGTTAAAACCAAGCTTCAGCTTATGGTTTAATAAGGAAAAGAAGGTCATAAGATGTATGGGTTTGTCAGAAATTGGTAGTACTGTCTAACAACAGATCACCTGCATCTCTCTCTTCTTGTCAATAAAACCAAGAGAATTTTTCAGTATAATTTATTTGGAAGGTCTCTGCTTCTATTGTAAGTGTTCATAGAAGAACACAACACATAGTATTTAATTTACTGCCAGGCATGGTTAGAATAAGATGAGGAATTCATCCTTCTATGACAGGATGACCTGACTATTGGATAAGGGAAAGGCTGTGGATATTGTCTACCTAGACTTTTGAAAAGCCTTTGACACTATTTCCCAAAAACTTCTCATGGACCATCTGGCTGCTCGTGGCTTGGATGAGCACACACTCTGTTGGTTAAAGCATTGGCTGGGTGAACGAACCCAAAGAGTGATGTTAAATCCAGCTGGCAGTCAGTCAGAAGTGGGGTTCCTCAGGGCTCAGTGTTGGGACCACTTCTGTTTAACATCTTTATTGATGATGACATGGAGTGCGTCATCAGTAAGTTTGCAGATGACAGCAAGTTAGGTGGGAGTGTTAATCTTCATGAGGGTAGGGAGGCTCTACAGAGGGACCTGGATAGATTGGATCAGTGGGCCAGCGTTAATGGCATGAGCTTCAACAAGGCCAGGTGTGGTACCCCAAAAGCCACTGAACCCCCTCAGGCACCCCTGATTAATATGCTGTTCTTAGTGAACCTGTTCCCACCAAAACCAATGTTCAGCAAGTGAAACCATCTAACAGCAGCTATGAAAGCTTTTCTAGTTTACATCATTCAGAGAGGCTAGGGGCGAGCAAACCTACTGTCAAAACATCTGCAGTCAAGAAGAAACAGCAGGTGCTTGTCATAAGGGACTGTGCCGGTGTGAGCTGAAATTCCCCCCCCACCAACAATAACCAGGCTAGCCCAGTCTGGAAGCAAATGAAGGCTGTATTTACAAGCAGAGAAATGCAATGAATATGTACAAATATACAAAATTCACAACATTTAAAATATATATATAATCAACAGAAAAGCACAACCGATCTCCCTTTGTTTCCCCCCAAGGGGACCCTCCCAAAGGGGCCTCTCTCTCTCCCAGGAGCTTCCCCCCAGATCCCCTGGACAGAGAAGCAGAGTTAGTTAAGCAGAAAGTTGTTAACTTAGCTGCCAAGGTCAGTACGTGTCATCTTCAGCCAGAAGAGAAGAAGAAACAGCAGCCAGACAGCCCAGCAACTGCCCCCACTGCCGAACGCAGAATGTGCAGAATGCCTACTTTGTTTTGGGTAATAGTTCTTAAACATTTCTATCTATCCAATGGAAGTGTTTAGAACAATCGTTATTTTGCTTTCTTACACCCAATAGTGACTTATTTACATTCTTTCACTTTCTCTGTTCTGAACTTTGCAAGGAAAAATTAAAAAGACAGTTTCAAACCATCACAGGGACTTGCTTCTGAAGGGCATTGAGGGTCTTATATGCAGAGCTGATCCACTCTTTAGGGAAGTCTGTTGCCTACCTGGGGCCTACCTGGGGCCAACTTCCTACCCTGATCCGCCCAACTGACTACCACTCGTTGGTTTTCCAAGTAGGCAATGATGAAATTTCAAAAAGAAGTTTGAGATCAATGAAGAAGGACTTCAGAGCCCTGGGACAAATGGTTAAGGGGTCAGGAGCACAAGTAGTATTTGCTTCTGTCCCCCCCACTAGCTATGCCTAATGATGGACTAAACATGAAAATCCAGCAAATAAATTCCTGGCCACGGGAACGGTGTCAACAGCAGGTTTTTGGGTTCTTTCATCACAGGCTACTTTACAAGACTCCAGGCTTGCAGAAAAAACTGCTTATCTCTGAGAGAAAAAAGAATCCTGGGACAAGAACTGACAGGGTTGACTGATAGGTCTTTAATTTTGAAGAGGGAAAAACTCTGAGGACATTCCTGGGGCGATTGTGAGGTCAGGTACCAGCTCCACTGCTATCCCAGGGGCTGTAGGGGATAGTGGACTATGCAACACCCACAATGGTAACAGATACTCCTCTGCTAAGTCTCTGAAGTGTCTGTATACCAATGCAAGAAGCATGGGGAATAAGCAGGATGAACTGGAAATCTGGGTGCAGTTGCAGGGTTATGATCTTGTTGCAATTACAGAGCCTTGGTGGGACAGCTCCCATGACTGGAATGTGGATATGAACGGCTATGTTCCTTTCAGGAAGGACAGGCTGACAAGGCGAGGTGGTGGAGTTGCTCTCTACGTGAATAAGCAACTGGAATGTGTTGAGCTCACCCCAGAGGGAGATGATAAAAGTATTGAAAGCTTATGGGTAAGAGTGAAGGGACATACAGACATGGATGATACAGTTGTGGGGGTTTACTACAGACCACCAAACCAGGAAGAAGCTACTGATGAGGCCTTCTACAGGCAGCTGGAAGTAGCACCAAGATCAAGTGCCCTGGTGCTTGTGGGTGACTTCAACCACTTGGATATTAGTTGGAAAGATTACACAGTCAAGCACAAACAGTCCAAAAGGTTCCTGCAGTGCATTGATGACAATTTTCTCCTGCAAGTAGTTGAAGAACCAACAGGGAGAAGTGCAATGCTGGACCTGATATTAACAGACAAAGAAGGACTGGTTCTAGATGTCAAGGTTGGGGATAATCTTGGTTGCAGTGACAACGACACGTTAGAGTTTAATATCAGCAGAAAAAGAAGCAGGGTGATAAGTAAAATTTCAACCCTGGACTTTAAGATGGCCAAGTTTCCCCTCTTCAAGACTCTACTTAGAAATATCCAGTGGATTAGGGCTCTGGAAGGAAAGGGGATACAAGAGAGCTAGTTGATGTTCAAACATTACCTCCTCCAAGCTCAAGAGAAATGTATTCCCTTGAAAAAAATATCAAGTAAGGCAAGCAGAAGACCTGCATGGATAAGCAAGGGACTCTTAGTAAAACTCAAAAAAAAAAAAACAAAAAAAGAAGTTTACAATATGTAGAAAAAAGGACTAGTAGATTGGGAGGATTATAGAGATATAGCCAGAGAATGTAGAGATGCAACAAGGAAAGCAAAGGCCCTCCTGGAACTGAATCTCTCCAAAGGGGTGAAAGAGAACAAGAAGAGTTTTTTTCAAATATATCCATGTTAAAAGGAAGAGCAGGCAAGAAGTGGGCCCACTGCTGAATGAGATGGGAGATACAGTAACTGATGATGCAGAGATGGCAGAGTTGCTGAATGCCTTCTCTGCCTCAGTCTTCACTCCTAAAACCAGTCCTTGGGAACCTCAGTCTCTAGAAGCAAGGGAGCAGAACTGGAGAGATGTGGACATTCTGCTGGTCAGCCAGGACTGCGTTAGAGATCTCTTCTACCATCTGAAGACAAACAAATCCATGGGCCCTGATGGGATGCATCCACAAGCACTGAGAGAGATGGCTAATAGTGTTGCTGAACCTCTCTCCACCATCTTTGAAAAGTCATGGAGAACAGGAGAGCTTCCTGATGACTGGAAGAAAGCAAATGTCACTCCAGTCTTCAAAAAAGGCAAGAAGGAGAACCTAGGCAACCAGAGAGCACTCAGCCTCACCTCCATCCCTGGAAAGATGATGGAGCAGCTCATCCTGGAGGTCATCTCTAACCACATGGAAGACAAGAAGGTTTTCAGGAGTAGCCAAGGTGGATTTACTAAGGGGAAATCTTGTCTAAATAATCTGATAGCCTTCTATGAAGTTATGACCAAGTGGGTAGATGAGGGAAGAGCAGTGGATGTCATATCTCTTGACTTCGGTAAAGCTTTTGATACTGTCTCCCATAACATCCTCATAGAAAAGCTCAGAAGATGTGGCATAGATGGTTGGTCAGTGAGGTGGATTGAAAACTGGCTCCACAACAGAGTTCAGAGGGTCATCATCAGTGGCACAGAGTCAACTTGGAGGCCTGTAGCAAGTGGTGTCCCCCAGGCATCAGTACTGGGTCCAGTTTTGTTCAATATCTTTATCAATGACCTGGATGACCCTCTGAACTCTGTTGTGGAGCCAGTTTGCAATCCACCTCACTGACCAGCCATCTATGCCACATCTCCTGAGCTTTTCTATGAGGATGTTATGGAAGACCCAGCTGCCAAGGCCTGCCTGGGACTGATTGGTATTTGTGCCCTGCAGCTCTGGGGGTGCCTGGGAATGCTTGGTGTTTGACCAGAAGCTCCCAGGTGCACAATAAGAGTAACAGATAACAAATATCTGTAGGTGTCTCTGTCTATGAAACTAAGCCGGGATGCAAAAGTATTGAATGTGTTGACATCCTGAGCTGACCACAAAAGACCTACAAGCTCTTGTTTCACCACTAATGGACCTAAGGAAGATGAAAATGAGGACGGCTATAGCTGGGGGGGGCGTGCAACCCCCTGCGCGGGCTGCGTGCATGAGTAGTAGGATAAGAAGTCACAGAACACGATTGTGAAATATGGATGGAGCTTTTGCTCCATGACCCAGACTCCTGTGATGTCCTGGACAGACGTCACAGGATGTGGGACCCTTAAAAAACCGAAGATCACCACTTGGGTTTCTACCGTTCTCTCCAATCCAACAAGATACGATTTAGTTTTGTGGGGATGCCTGCCTGGATGGGAGATGGCCACTTCTGCCATTTCACAATCTTCGGTAACAACGTGTTTCTTATAGGGTGCTTAGAGCAAGTTAGATGTGCTTTACTTGGGATCGGGCTCTGCTTTTGGGTTTACTGGGCAGATTGCGGGGTTGTGCCTTACTTTATTTGGGATTGGTCTCTGCTTTTGGGTTTTGTGGGTAACTTACAGGTTTGTGTCTTGCTTTTGGGTTTCATGCTTTGCAGCGCTGTGGTGCAGCCTCGTCCACCTTTAAATAAATAAAGATGGACCTATCGGCATCCTCATTGAGAAGAGCTCACTGGAACAGTAGGGAGGTGATTGTCCCCTTGTACTCAGCTCTGGCGAGGCCACACTGTGAGTATTGTGTCCAGTTTTGGGCACCTCAATACAAGAGAGATGTGGAGGTTCTGGGTCCAGTGCAGAGGAGGGCAATGGAACTGGTGAAGGGCCTGGAGAACAAATGTTATGAAGAAAGACTGAAGGAGCTGGGCTTGTTTAGTTTGGAAAAGAGCACGCTGAAGGAAGACCTCCTTGCTCTCTATAACTACCTGAAAGGAGAGCAGTTCTGTGGAGTAAGACCTTGGAGTCCTAGTGGACAACAAGTTCTCCATGGGACAACAATGTGCCCTTGCAGCCATGAAGGCCAATGGTATCCTGGGTTGAATCAAGAAAAGTTTGTCCAGCAGGTCTAGGGAGGCTTTTTTCCTGTTGTAGTGTCGTAGGCTGAAATTTCTCTCCCACAATAACAACTCCAGACTAGCTCAGTTCGAAGCTGTATTTACAAAGCAAAAACTACAGTCTACAATGTAATACAATGAATATGTACAAATATACAGTATTTACAATATTTACAAATAAGTACAATTAACAGAAACAGCACAAAACCCTCCTGGGCACAGCCAGGAAAGCTGCTCCCCTGCTTCCCCTTTCCTTACTTTCCCCAGACCCCCCTGGCAGAAGGAAAAAAGACAAGAAGTAGAGAGGTTGTTAAAATTAGCTCTTCAAGGTCACTATGTGGGTGCGTGTTATCTCCGAAAAGCAAAAGCCAGAAGAGAAACTCAGACTGCCCGGAAGAGAAACTCAGACTGCCCGGAAGAGAAACACCAGACAAACCAATTGACAGACTGAGACTTTGTTTTGAGTACTGACTCTTAAACATTTCTATCTCTCCAATGAAAATGTTTAGAATAATCATTATTTTTCTTTCTTACACCCAACCATGGTTTATTTACATTCTTTTACTTTTCTGCTCGAACTCTGTGAAAAGAAATTAAAGGCATCACCTTAAAAACATCACACTTCCCCCTCTACTCTGCCCCAGTGACACCACATCTGGAATACCATATCAAGCTACCCAATTCAAGAGAGACAGGAATCTGCTAGAGAGAGTCCAACAGAGAGCTGTGAGGAGGGTTAGGGCACTTGATCTTCTCCCTTATGAAGAGAGACTGAGAGACCTTAGTTAGTCTTGAGAAGGGAAAACTGGAGGAGACCTGATCGATGTCTATATCTGAGGGGTGTGTGTCAAGTGGAGGGGGCCAGTCTCTTTTTGGTGGTGCACAGTAATAAGGCAAGGAACAATGGATACAAACTTGAACATAGAAGGTTTCACCTCAACATGAGGAAATACTTCTTTACAGTAAGAGTGATGGAGCACTGGAACAGGCTGCTCAGTCTCCTTCTCTGGAGACTTTTAAAACCCACCTGGGTACATGTCTCTGTGGATTAACCTAGTCATTTTGCTTTTGGTAAGGGCGTTGGATTCTGTGATATCTGGAGGTCCCTTCCTCACCACATTCTGTGATTCTGTGATTCTGTGAAAGGGAAGACAGGGTATATTGGACTGTGTGGATTTGAAGGCCTGGCACACTGGAGCCACAGAAGCATAAGGCATTGGTAGACACAGGTGCACAGTGCACATTGATGCCATCAGGTCAAAAATCTATCTGAATTCCTGGAGTGACAGGAGGCTGCCAGGAGCTGCCTGTATTAGAAGCTGGCATAAGCATCCTATTGTGTCTGCCCCTGATATTCTTGGCATAGATTACCTCAAGAGAGGTAACTTCAGGGACCCAAAGGGCTATTGATGGGCTTTTGGTGTGGCCACGGTGAATACAGAGAAGATCAGACAGCTGTCTACCCTCCCTGGACTTTCAGAAGATCCATTTGTTGTGGGATTCCTGCAGGTTGAGGAACAACAGGTGCCAATTGGTACCAGGACAGTGCACTAGGCACAGTATCGCACAAATCAAGACTCGCTGGCTCCCATCCAGGAACTGATGCATCAGCTGGAGATCCAGGAATTGATCAGCAAGGCGCATTCACCTTTCAATAGTCCCATCTGTCCAGTGCAGAAATCTGATAGAGGATGGAAATTAACAGTGAACAATTGTGCCCTGAACAAAGTGACACCACCACTGAGACACGCTGAAGCTCCAGTATGAACTGGAGTCGCAGGCAGCCAAGTGGTATGCTATGACTGACATTTCCAATGCATTTTTCTCAATTCCATTGGCAGCAGAGTGCAGGCCACAATTTGCTGTCACCTGGAGGACTGTGCAGTACACCTGGAATCAACTGCTCCAATGGTGGAAACGTAACTCCACCATTTGTCATGGACTAATCCAGACTGCACTGGAAAAGTGTGATGCCCCTGAACATTTACAGTACATCAATGACATCACTGTGTGGGGCAACAAAGCAGAAGAAATGTTTGAGAAGTGTGAAAAAAATCATTCAGGTACTTCTGAAGGCTGGATTTGCCATAAGGACAAGCAAGGTGAAAGGACCTGCACAGGAAATTCAGTTCCTGGAAATAAAATAGTAGGATGGACCCTGTCATGTGCCTATGGACGTCATCAACAAGGCAGCAACCGTGTCTTCACCATCTAACAAGAAGGAGACACAGGCTTTCCTAGGCCTTGTGGAGTTCTGTAGAACACATGTTCAGCTTGTGAGTCCTCTCTATCAAGAGACTCGAAAAAGGAATCATTTTGAGTGGGCCATTGAGCAACAACAAGCCTTCGAACAGATCAAGCAAGAGACAGCTCATGCAGTAGTACTTGGGCCTATCTGTACGGGACCATCAGTGCAAAACATCCTCTACACCACAGCCAGGGAACTTGGTCTCACTTGGAGTCTCTGGCAGAAGAATCAGGTGAAAGCCAAGGTCACCTAGTAGGATTTTGGAGTAGAGGATATCAAGGATCAGAAGCCTACTACATGCCAACTGAGAATGAGATATTAGCAGCATATGAAGGAGTTTGAGCTGCCTCAGAAGTAGTGGGTACAGAAACACCTTTCCTCTTAACACCCAGGTTGCCTGTGTTACACTGGATGTTCAGAGGGAACATCCCCTCTCCACATAATGCAACCAGTGCTACACGGAGTAAGTGGGTGGTGCTGATTATGCAGTGAGTTTGACTGGTGAAAACCAACTACCCAGGGATTCTGGAAGAGATTCTGGACTGACAAGAAAGATGAGATCTTGGAGTGTCACCTTGGAAGTGGTTTGCGCCCAGGAGGCAATCCTACAATGTGTTATTCAAAGATGAAAGGTGTTATGCTTTGCTTATAGATGGATCCTGTCATGTGGTAGGAAACCATCGGAAGTGGAAAGCTGCTGCATGGAGTCCTACAGAGCAAGTTGTTGAGGCCACTGAAGGAGAAGCTGAATTGAGTCAATAAGCAAAAGTGAAAGTCTTACAACAGTCTCTAAAGATTGCTGAGAGAGAAAAGTGGCCAGTACTTTACACAGATTCCTAGATGGTAATTAATGCCCTGTGGGGGTGGCTACAACAGTGGAAGAAGACCAAGTGGCAATACAGAGGTAAGCCCATCTGGGCTGCTTCATTGTGGCAGGACATTGCTGCTCGGGCACAAGACTCAATTCTGAAGGTATGTCATGTTGATGCTCATGTACCTAAGAGCCGTGCTAATGAAGAACACCAAAACAATGAGCAAGTAGACAAGTCTGCCAGAATTGATGTAGCTCAAGTGGATCTGGACTGGGATCATAAAGGTGAGCACAATGGCCTCATGAAACATCAGGACATCTAGGGAAAGTTGCAATGTACAGATGTGCTTAAAACTGAAGGGTGAACCTGACCATGGAAGCCATCACACAGGTCACACATGTCTGTGAAACATGTGCTGCAATCAAGTGAGCCACCAGTTAAGTCTCCCTGAAACAGAGAACGGTGGCTGGGTTTTCACTATGGTGGGGCCTGGCAGATTGACTATATTGGACCACTGCCACAAACATGCCAGGGCAAGCACTACATTCTCACCATGGTAAAGGCAGCTCTAGGTTGGTTGGAAAAATACCCTGTAAACCATGCCACTTCCCAGAACACCATTTTAGGCCTTGAAAGGCAAATCCTGTGGCAACATGGAACCCCTGAACAAATTGAATGTGACAATAGGACTCACTTCAGGAATAATGCCATCAGTTCCAGGAAAAAGAAACATGTCATTGAGTGGGTGTATCATATTCCCTATCACCCACAGACCTCTGGGAAAATTAAAAGATACAATGGACTGTTAAAGACCATGTTGAGAGCATTGGGTAATGAAGCATGAAAGCACTGGAATGCAAATTTAGCAGAAGCCACTTGGATGGTTAATTACAGAGGATCTGTTAACTGTCCTGGTTCTGTCCAGACAGAACCTTTACACACTGTGGGAGGAGATAAGGTCCCTATAGTGCACATGGGAAATTGGCTGGGAAAGGCAGTGTGGATTGCTCCTCCCATGGGGAAAGGCAACCCATTCATGGGATTGTCTTTGCTGAAGAACATGGATGCACTTGGTGGGTAATGAAAAAGGATAGGGAGACTCAGTGTGTGCCTCAAGGAGATATAACACTGTGGGAAAAAAACCCTGAGTTGTATGTTGCAGGAAGTGATGTGGTAAGAAGGACCCAAAATGATGGGATTTTCACAAGAAATAAGAGTACAATAGTGGCCGAAACCAAACCGGTGTTGCTACCCAACAATAGAATATCCTGCTTCTCCTGTCCTGAACAGTCCCAAGTAACATCTGGAGGAGTGGAAGAACATCTTTTCTAAGGACTAGGGTACTGATCAAAATATATAAAATATATATAAAATATATAAATTATGAAATATATAAATCTGTGTGTTGGGTATTGAGATGAAGTCACTGACCACTGCGTACTGATGGGAAGTAGAGAATAACATCTCTCTTTGCTTTTGCTTCCACACAATCTTTTGTTTGCGCTTATTATTATTATTAAATTGCTTCTATCTTATTACTGGTTTTTGCAATATTTTTCCCTCTTCCCTGTTCATCTAAGAAAGGGAGGGAGTGGCTTTGGTGGGCATTTGGCCCCCACCCAGGACCAAACCACCACAAAAACATATTCCTTTTTGAATGTCAAAATACTCATCCTAAGACATATCATCCAGAGATTTCAATAGATATTAAGATGTAGGCTTATTTCTGTGAAATATACAGCTAAATTGCTAATTGTCAATAAATTCTCTGAAGTAGAGAGAAGTTGACTGGTCATCAGTCAACACCAAATGGTATAAAATTTTCATTATTTTTTTAAATTTCTATAACTTCAGCCCGACTTTAATTTACACTGAAATAAAGGAACACAGTAATTTGAGAATATTTTCGTATAATCCAATTTCAATAGTGAGATTATTGTTTATTGCCATTTATTCTTTTTTAACCATTTTCTAATACAAAGGAAAAGATTGAACTGTTTAATTTGTACTTCATATTCACCCTGCTGTGGCCTAATTTTCCTTTGTGAATCCTGTCTTAATAAAGAGAAACTCAGAGGATTTGTATCCAGAAAATCAAAAAATATAGGCATGGTCACATGTGGGTCTTACTAAAGGTTTAGTTAATTTGAGTGTATCTCCCAATTAAGAGATGTTAACTCACAACATTTCAAATTAACATAAAGATAGCTCAATGACTTAAAAGATCTCATGGTTATGCAGTCAGATAAAGAAAGATCAGAAAGCTGGTTGGATCAAGCAAGAAGATCCACTGTGTGCTGTAGAAAAATGGTGGTCATCAGTGGGAAAATGCACAACAAAGATGTCTCTGGCAACTTTTAAAACCAAAAAGACCTGCTGTGACAAAGAGGTTAGCAAAAATATGTGTCTTGGGTAAAAAGAAACAAAAAGAAACAAAAGGTAATTTTAAAAAAGTCACCTCAAACTGATCTGATACATACAGCACAAACGGTGATCCCTGCATTAAGGCTACTTTCATTAGTAAATTCCAACGACTTTTTGTCCTCACTAAGAAATCGACAACAAATATTTAGTTAAGTTTACACTGTCTACATCTATATTTCTTATACTCAGTAAGAAATAATTTGTTTCATAGTTCTGTAAAAAGTCTGTCAGAAATTCCCAATTTATGTCCTGTGATAGAAAACTGTTTCTTTGATACAGTTGCTTCATCTATTGGAGAGCCTTGGATGCTGGACCTTAGTAGAGTACCTTGCGAAATTTTTGGGCCACAGGATCTTGTTCTAGACAAATATGTGCCTTGGCAGGGTCAGTTCATGGACTGGAGGCAGGAAAAATATAAAAATTTCAGATATTGACAGGATTTAAAAGCCTAGGAGGTTCAGCATGATGACCTCCAAAGTGAATGAAAAGGTAAATATATTACCTGGTCTGATGGTGGATAGGTGGGTGGAGAGTATGAATGTGAGCTAGGACAATTTTACATATGTCTCTGGGGGTGGAAGAGAAATATCAGCCTACTGTTAGTCCAGAAAATAATGCAATCTTTCCTATGTAATTTACTCACATAGTTACCTTGTTACATTTTCTGTGCAGTAGTGTGCCCTTTTCTGACACTTTCTGTAAGTAGATGGCTTTTTTCCCTATTGCTCTACTTATTTTCTCTTCCTCCAAAAAGATAAATGCTCTCTCACTTTCACTTGCACTTGTGCTCCCAGCTCTCATTACAGTATTGGCTGTGTCTTACATCTGGCAAACTTAACATGTCACTGTCTGTCCTCAGAAGCAAAGTGCACTAGAATACTCAATAAATGTAGAGTTATCTGACCCATATTACCCAACAGACCACGTGTATGTCATTTCTGTAAAGTGTCCTGCATGCTCGTGCCAGCAAAGAGCCTTCACATATTCTGTCCATTTTGAAATAAGCATCCCTTGTGTAGCAACATGTGCCCCTTTATACATGTTTTACCATCTATTCTTGTTTTAACTGAACTTAGACAACATTTTTCCGACACGTGCAAACTTAAAAATCACTTCCAATGTCAGAGACCCAGAGCTTTCAGAGGCATAATCATCATGACGCTTTAAAATACACAGGCAAAAGATAATTGTTTGTGCAGTAAATGCATTATGAATTTCAGATAATTTTCTCCAAGCACTTCAATGTTACTGGAATTCCAGACTGTTATTTGTTCTACTAAAAAACAGTGGTTCTCCCAGAAACTGTGAGCAAGTTTTATAAAATACAAACTAAGTTCTGGCTAAATTTGAACTGACACTCCACTGTTGAACTGCTGTTGTCACAAGGAGAAGGAAGAGGACACAAGGTATTATCCCTTCTAGGGTATATAACATGGGCTACAAAAACCAGGCTAGCCGCAGGGAAAGGACAGTTGAGACAATGATTTTCTGTTCTACTCACCTTTGTTAATATTTGTTTGTTTCTCCTTCTAAACAAAACAAAACAAAACAAGATAAAACATCAATGTTAAAAGTTTTTTATTGTTATTCATCTTCACAAAGACTTTTTAGTTTTGTATATTGTGCCTCAATAAACCACAATGGACCATAATTTCAGTTGTACAACTCCTGAAATGGTGGGACACAAACTGAGAGTCCAATGACTCCTCATGCCTGCAGTTCATGCAAACAGTGGGTAGAAAGAGGATGGGAAACTTGTGCAGTGTGACTTCAATTCTTTTGAAAGAATTGATGAAAAACAAAATCTTTTTAAAAAAAGATATTTTTTAAAAGATACCTTCGGTATGAGAGGGAGGTAATTAAAATATATCAAGAGTTACAGTTGCTAAGTGTTCTGTGATTTCCTCCAGATTTTTTGTTTGTTTGTTTGTTTTCTTCTCTGTTACTTTCTCTCCTGATTATATAGGGTGGGGAGTTTGCTTGTGAGAATGGGCTGTGTTATTATATGGTTATTCCACTGGCTTCTTGATTCAGGTATAATCTCACACAACTGATGGGCCAGGTTTTGTCCAGAGCAATATAGGTCCCTCCCAAGAATACCACCTGGAGTTCTGCCCAAAAGCTGGGTAATTATGAGTGGCAGGGTGTGTGGGAGAGTAGGGCCAAGTGCCTACAACGGTGATCACTTCCAGTGGTTTGGAACTTCACCCCAGAGCAAGTGCAAAATCCTGACAAGCTGGTGATATGTTTGGAAAAAAAGTCTGTGGTCAGCCCTGAAGCTCCTGAGAGACAGAAATCACTATGATGTGTTGGGGCCTCGCCCATACCTATCAAGCCCTTCTTATTACTGTTCAGAGCACCCGGAGGCAAGAGAAGGTAGATGGGACACAAAAGCAGACTGTCAGGCACTGTAGTTACTCATACCACAACAGCAGGCATGGAAGCTGCATCAGAGAACCAGCCTTTGTCAGTATCAGGTGCCCCTATCCAAAAGAAGAAATACACAAGGAAAGCAATTTGTCTGGCGAAGGATGAGAATCAATCAAGATCATCATGGGAGCAAGAGTCAGGGATGGTCACTTACTCTTTATCTCTGGCCTTGGAAAATGGCCAGGGAAAAACAGTGGATGAAATGACCAGCAGGCTATGGCAATATAAGTCAAGTCTCTCTCCCTCTGTACAGGCTTCTGTTTCATCTGTGAAGGAACTGTCTGAGAAAGTCAAGCAAATCCAAAAGAATCTATTCTATTCCCCACCTATATGATCCCATGTTTCAGACATGAAGAGCAGATGCTTCCCAGTCCAGAGGAGAGAATATGGGAAGTACACACTATGGCGTTCTCTAGAGTTCTACTTATGTGGGGAGGACATGAGGAAGTGAGAGAGAAAACCCACTTCAGTTTTAGCTGAACGAGTACACGAATTAGAAGGAAATTCTCCTCCAAAGAATGCTATCACAGATTCCAGTGGAAAATTGCCCAAGAAGAACAGAAGAAATGATACTTGTACTGATCCTCCTGAAGGGACTGCCAACGCATCTTATAGCATCATAGAATCATGGAATTTTTAAGGTTGGAAGGAACATCAAGGATCATCTAATTCCAACCCCCCTGCCATGGGCAGGGACACGTCACACTAGATCAGGTTGCCCAGACCCACATCCAGCCTGGCCTTAAAAATCTCCGGAGATGGGGCTTCTACCACCTCGCTGGGCAACACCTTCCAGTGTCTCACCACCCTTATGGTGCAGAATTTCTTCCTAACATCCAATCTGAATCTACCCATTTCTATTTTTGTTCCATTCCCCCTAGTCCTATCATTACCTGACACCCTAAAAAGTCCCTCCCCAGCTTTCTTGTAGGCTCCCTTAAGATACTGGAAGGCCACAATAAAGTCTTCTCGAAGCCTCCCCTTCTCAGTCAGAATTAGAGTGGCCCTTCCTCCAAACAGATGGACGAGGGGCACAACTGAGTTTATTGGACTGTATGGATCCAATGGTTTGGCAAGTTGAATCCACAAGTGTATTGTTATGGTTTAAGGCTGGTACTTTACCTAGTGTCTTAGTTGCAAACAAGAATAGGAACTTTATGGACATTTTTGAGTTAAAGGTTAAATAAAGTAGGGGATTGGATACAAAATAATAATATAGATATGTCTATCATTCTATTCGCTTGCTCATTAGGATATAGTTTGCCTCACAAATTATTCTCTTTCCTTTTATCTTCTTCTCTCTGCGGCTTTTGCGTGGCTTGCTCCCTTATCTCTTTCCGGACCTTCTACTGTCTCATACTGTGTCTGTGAGGTACCAGGAATGGAAAGGGGGTTGATGAAGAAGGCTGTAAGTAGTCCTCTTGGTTGTCCAGGGAGGGATGTAGTTCTGTACAAGGGAATCATTCTATTTGTTTTTTTTCTGAATTATACATATATTTCTGCAAATATATATAAATATATTTTGTACATATTCATTGCATTTCATGCTTCTAGGTTTTTAGCTTACCTTTTGTAAATACAGCTTTCATTTTGCTTCCTAGTTTGTTTTTTTGGGGGCGAATTTACTCTCGGGGCAATTTCCAATTAGTTCAGGAATTATCTCAACCCACTAACAGTAAAAAGCTTTAGTAGATGCAGGTGCACAGCATACTCTGATGCCATCAAACTATGAGGGGTGCAACCCACCCGTGTTTCTGATGTGACAGGGGGATTCCAATAGCTGGATGTGTTGGAAGAAGAACACTGGAATACAAATCAAAGTTTGCTTTAAGTTGGAGGGGTAAAAGGAATTACTGGCTTTGAATGAACAAGCAGTGGAAACATGGCCCCACCATTTGGACTGGTCATGGACTGAACCAGAATGAACTGGAACAGTGTGGAGCTCCAGAGCACCTGCAGTGAGAAGTCTTCCACGTACTGCAAAGTGATCTCATTTTGTGTGAGGATGGACAGTGAATTATTTATGATCTATGTTGTTTGATGTTAATTGCTACTGAGCGTGATGTAGACGATATAGAATAATGGGTGGAGAATGCCACAGGTTGAGTTGAGTCTGCTAATGAATATATTCAATACCATGCTGCCATAATGCCAGCTTCAAAATGAAAGTGCTGGCTGAAGCAAAGTATCATGGGGCTTGACATTCAGATTGAAACATGACAGAATTCCTATTTTGGTTGCTGCTTCTGGTTTCTGCCTTCGGGGTGCTGCACTTTTCTGCTGGGCTGCCTGTTATATGCTTGGGGGCTGCTTTGTGCTTGGGTGGGAGAGAAACCTTTTATCTCTGGCTTCTGCTGATGTTTCTTAGAGTAATAGTATAGGATATGATCCTATTAAACTCTTGTTATCTCAACCCTGAGGGTTTTGTTTGTTTGTTTGTTTGATGGGTTGGTTTGGATTATTTTTTCTGTTTGGGTTTTGGTTTGTTGGTTGTTTTTTTGCTGTTGTTAAGGTTTGGGGGTTGGGGTTTTTTTGTGTGTGTCTATTACTTTCTCTCCTGTCTCTGTTGCTGTGGAGGGAGACAAACTTGTGAGAGTGGAGTGTGTTAAACCAGGACAATGAGAATATGTGGTTCTGGAGGAAATATTAGAATTGTTGTATTAATATTCTGCCATGATGTTTCCGGTTGGAGGCCTAAAAGTCTTGAAGCAGAACTGCATGTGTGTTGCCTTGCCTGTACCTAACTTCCCTTGAAACATTTCTCAGCCTGCTTTTCTGAGGGCCCATGTTTTGACTAGATTGGACAGAACTTTAGAATGGACTAGACTGGACTGGACTGAATTGGACTGGACTGGACTGGACTAGAATAGAATAGAATAGAATAGAATAGAATAGAATAGAATAGAATAGAATAGAATAGAATAGAATAGAATAGAATAGAATAGAATAGAATAGAATAGAATAGAATAGACTGAACTTGACTAGGCCAGACTAGAGTAGACTAGAGTAGATTAGAATCAAACCACTTCAAGGCTGATCAGAAGTTAATGCATGTAATCCTCTTAAACCCTAAAAGTCTTAAAGTTTCAACCAGCTCTCCAGGAAGCCTGATTTTGTGTTTGACCTCCTGTGGTGAAGGCTCCATATGCCCAAAGTTATGCCCCCAAATATTGGAAAACTTGTCCCAACATGTTTTGCAAGTTCCCCCCTTACACCCTCCTTTCCCGGAGTGGAGAAGAAAGGCCCAGATGACATATGAGATATGTTTCTTAAGGGGTAAACAACTGCATACACCCATTGCATGGCATGCTCATGCTTCTTCCATTTAAGGGCATAATTCTAGCTTCACTCTTTCTATAGGCTAAAGCAGGTTGTTGACAAGTGTGCCCATTGACCAGACCCAGCCTCAAGAAAGTTATGTGTGTTACTCTCTTTTGTTTACAAGTTGCTCTCTCCTTTTGTTCTTTCCTTTTGCTCAAGACTTGTAAGCTTGCAACACTTAAGCTCATTGCTTGTAAGTCTTCTCACTACCACATGCAAGCATACTAATGGTCTCTGCAACACAGAGAAGAAACCAGTGCCTCGAGCTGCCCAAGAAACTCGCAAAGGAGATAGCTTCGGTGAAGCTAAGAAAGCCAGTGTTGTAAGCCCAGTCACGTCTTAAGGAGGACTGGACTCCCCAAGATAAGCTTTAGCCCAGAGAGAGAGGGACTAGCCCAAGCTCAGCAGTCCAACATCTGCTACAGCTATAGCAGACCAAACAGCCACAACTTTGTGGGTATTAGTTCAGAAAGCAAGACAGCATTCAGGTGCACCCTGTGTGATCCCGCTGTTCTCTGGAGACAAACGGAGCCCCACCATCGCCACTCTGCAGCCCTGTGTCATCAGGGTAATACAACTCAGAACTTCCTGAAAGAGATAGAAAGAGGCACCCTTTCCTTTGAGTCAAGCAAAGGACTGCATTGTAACCTTAACAGGAAACACTCGCCGAGATTCAGCATTGTTAGCTCCCTTCGAGTCAAAAAAGGGGAAGTTGCCGCTCCACGTATCTGCATCTGAAGCCCATCGCCGGGATAGGGATGTCCGACCCTGCCCACCTGGAACTGTTGCTCTACCCCACTGTGCGTGTCGACCCTGAAGGACCCAGCCCTGCTGCACAGGACCACTCCCAGCACCGGTTCTGCCAGCCCCCATCCGCTGCAGTTGCGCCGTGGACAACCCTACCAAGGGAAGCCGCTGATCAGCGGAAAGTTTCATCCCTCCCATGGAGGCAAGAGGAGAAAGAAAGTCACCATCAAGAGAAAAGCCCCCCACGGACTTCCAGAGACTCAGCCACAGCCTCAGCCCCAGAAGCCTTCCCCTGCCTGGAACGCCAGCTCCAGACAGACAGACAGCAGCCAGCCAGTGTAACCCAGCAAATTGCTTTGCTACAAAGACACAGTGTAGCTTTTCATGTGTGCAACAGTCACTGACTTTCAGTTCAAAGCACCCACCCCTAGCCATGTGATATTCCAGATGGAATTGCCTCTTGATAACATTGTAAGTATTTCTCTGTACATTGTTCAAGCTGCCAAGCGTCTTGTCAAGTCACCATCTGGTAGAAAAGTGCTGGAACTGCACCCTTTATTCCCTTAATTAGAAATTAATTCTGTAAATATTCTAATTAGGTAAAATTGTATATACTAACCCAGTTATGGGATATGTTTTCACAACCATGGATTAGAATAAATATATAAAATAGTGATTAATCAGTTATTAATAATTTTTAATAATTAATACAATTTATTTTTCATAGTTGATATTCATAATTCATAAATTAATAACCTCTTTTTCACACCTGCCTTTTTAAAACAGACATTTCCTAATGTTCTCCCTTGACACAGCTTTCACCACTCCCACATGCCCTATCACAGGATGCTAATGAAAAGAGGTAAGCTTCCCCATCTCAACCTCCCTTTCTCAGGAAGTTGTAGTGTCATAATGTGGCCCTTCAACCTTCTTTTCTCCATACAATTTGCCCTCTTGGCTACCAGGGCATTCATACTGAACTTGCTGTGAACTAGCACCCTCAGCTCACTTTCTGCAGATCTGCTTTCCAGTAATTCCTCTCCCAGTTTACATGTGTCCAGTGTTACTCCATCCCAGGAGAAGAATTTGGCATTATTCTTTTTAAATGCCATGCAGTGTTCCAATTTACACAGATCCCTCTTCAAGGCCTCTTGTCCCTTAAGAAAGTCAACAGTACCTCCCAGGTAAGTATCATCAACAAACTTGCCCTGCTGTTCAGCCAGTTCTTCACAGCTTTTACAGCTGTGGCTACTCTGAGGGGCATTACCAAAAATGTAAGAAAACTTCAGAAAAACTATAGTCACCATTTTCCGTTAATCCACTAGTAGGCGATCTTATTGTAGAAGGATACTAAATTCATTAGGTACAACTTTCCTTTTGTGAACCCATGCTGAATGTGTTGGATGATTACATTGTCCTTCAAAGGCCTTTCAGTAGAATTCAGATGATCTTTAAGAATTAGAATAGTTCAGGCAGTTTGTGTTAACCACTCATATATGACTGTTGTACCCCTTTTGCCTAGATGTTTTTAGTCTAGAAATAGACACAAACTGTGTGCTAGGAGACATTAGAGTAAATTGTAAGCCAGATCTTTTGAAAAAGCAAAGCCTAAGATCAAAGTGTTTGGATGATATACACAGAATATCATAATAACAGCTGTTAGGGGTTGTAAGGGACCTTGAGAGACCATCTAGTCCAACCCCCCTGCCAGAGCAGGATCACCTACACCAGATCACACAGGAACACACCCATTCAGATTTTTAATATCTCAAGAGAGGGAGACTCCAAAACCCCATTTGGAAGCCTGTTCCAGTGATCTGTGACTCTCACAGTGAAAAACATTTTCCTCATGTTGCCATGGAATTTCCTGTGCCTCAACTTCCAACCACTGTCCCTTGTCCAGTCATTGGGCATTACCAAGAAGAGCCTGGCTCCATCCTCTTGGTGCTCACCCTTGACATATTTATAAACATTAATGCGGTCACTCCTTAGTCTCCTCTTCTCCAAGCTAAAGAGACCCAGTTCCCTCAGTTTCTTCTCAGAAGGAAGATGTTCCAATCATTAATCATTAATCATTTGCGTGGCTCTTCACTGGACTCTTTCAAGCAGTTCTCTGTCCTTCTTGAACTAGGGTGGACCAGAATGAACACAATATTCCAGATGAGGCCTCATCAGAGCAGAGGAGGAGGAGAACCACACCCCTTCTATTACATCCCAGAATTACATTGGCCTTCTTGGCCACAAGAGTACACTGCTGGCTCATGGTCAACCTTCCATCCACTAGGATTCCCACATTCTTTTCCCCTTCACTGCTCTCCAACAAATCAGTCCCCAACCTATACTGTGATGAATATAATAAATGATTTGTGTTAAAGGGTGAGTTAGGAGTAAAGTTCAAGGAGCTTGTTTTGAAAGATTGCAAGAAGCTGTTTTCGAAAAGCTTAAACAAAGATTTTTAAACCAGACAAATCAAGCTCCGGAGGTGTCAGACCAGAGATAAAAGCTTTGCTAGCTCTGTCTTGGAATGTGGATTTCAGATAAGAAACCTTGGGAACAGTGCATGCTTAAGGGGGGAGGTTATTCAGCAGACACTGTGAGGAAGATTTCTTACTTCATCCTTCGACCCCCCAGAAGACCCTTGCCAAGCAGAATGTGTATGAGCACCCCATTCCAAGAACTCATTATCATATCCATGCCTTCTATTTAGCATAAGCTTGTTATGTAGATAAGGTAGCTATATAAAATTGGAGAAGCTATAGTAGCAGTTGCTGTGATTTGTGCCCCCAGCCCAGCACGTGCTGTTTGCTTGCTTTTATTTCCAATAAAATTTTGAAAGACATTTTCTGGCTAGCATATTTATAATATATACTGATACATGGAGTTGTTTTTTGCCCAGGTGCAAGACTCTATACTTGCCCTTGTTGAATTTCATTAAATTTTTGCCTCCCCAACTCTTCAGCCTGTCTAAGTCTTGCTGAATTGCAGCACAACCTTCCAGTATGTCAGCCACTCCACCCAGTTTGGTGTCAACAGCAAACTTGCTGACAGTGTACTCCCTTCATTCAGGTTGTTGATGAATGTATTGAATAGTACTGGTCCCAGTACTCACCCCTGAGGCACTCCACTAGATATAGGCCTTCAAGTAGACTCTGTCCCACTGCTGTGGGAGACAGTGTCAAATGATTTACTTAAATCAAGATAAACCACATCCACTGCTCTACCGTCATCTATACTCCCGGTTATGTCCTCATAAAAGGCCATCAGGTTGGTCAGACATGACTACCCTTTGGTAAAACCATGTTGACTGCTCCTAATGACCCTCCTTCCTTTGTATGCCTAATGACAGCACTAAGGATAAGTTGCTCCATTACCTTTCTGGGGATGGAGGTGAGGCTGACAGGTCTATAGTTATCTGAGTCCTCCTTCTTATTGTTTTTGAAGATTGGAGTGACATTTGCCTTCCTCCTGTCCGCAGGCACCTCTCCTCTCTGCCATGACTTACCAAAGATGGTGGAGACTGGTCTGCCAATGACCTCTGCCAGCTCCCTCAGCACCTGTGGGTGCATGCCATCAGAACCCCTGGATTTATGGATGTCCTGATTGCTTAATTGTTCCTTAAACCAGTCCTTGTCAACCCAGTCCTCGTCAACCCAGTCCTCATTAACCAGGGAAAATTCCTCCTCTGTCATGTCTTCCTCAGGGACCTCAGGGGTCTGGGTCTCCATCAACAGAGATGGAGACAAAAAAAAAAAGGCATTTAGTAATGCCACCTTCTTTGTATCGTCTGTCACCAAGGCAGCCACCTCATTCAGCAGTGGACCTACATTACCTCTAGTGTTAGTTTTTTGTGCCATGTATTTGAAGATGCCCTTTCTGTTGTCCTTGACTTCCTTACAAGTTTGAATTCCAAGGAGGCCTTAGCCTTCCTCGTTGCCTCCCTACATCCTCTGACAACTTTTCTACTCCTTCCAAGTGGTCAGTCCCTCCTTCCATGATCTGTAGACTCTCTTCTTCCACTTGACTTTGCTTAACAAACTTTTGGTCCTTCCTAAAGATCCCCAGTACATTTTCTGTAAGAATAAATTTTAAAACACTATTTATAATTCATTTTTTTTTACCAATTAAATGCTTTTATTAAAACTTAGTTACCAAATGGTTTTTAATCACTGCAATTTTAAAACCTTCTCACATAGGATACAATATATCTTATTATTTAATAAGATGTTTCATTTCTATTACTGTAACTTTTCTGTTCAGACCATGATGTTGTGCATTGTGCTTAATTCTGAAGATAGCAATAGGTAGTAATGGGTTGAATTTCCAAAGAAACTGGTCCTTTCCTCAGGGCAACAAATAAACAGAAATATTGGCTTTCATGACATCTTATAAGACACTTTGTAATTTTTTTAACATCTTTAGAGAGGAATAAAATTAGAAGAGACATTAACTTGAGATGACAGGGTACAGTTAGTCACTACATAAATAATAATAAACATTAGCTACAAATATCAGGCAGTTGCTAGATATGGTTAAGAAATTATCCTAAGTGCTTAAAAAGTATGACTTTTAAAACAAATTTATTGCAGTTCTTAAAATCTTCTATGACAAGAAGCATTGCTTACTTCAGTACTCTGTATATCTGACTTTCATAAGTTTGTGAGTTTGATGATATAGTGTACGTCTTCTGAAATGGAGTCTGATACTTTGATTTATGAAAATGTCATAGAAACAAAACAAATATAAAAAAAAAAGAAGAAAAATGGGACATCTGGAGAGATGATGCACAGCAGTGAAATGTAGGGGGACAAGGTAAATATCTTGAAATAAGCAGCATGCTTTGAGACAAACAGTCTTCCTGGGTTTTCTTACAGATGAAAAAATACAGTGTAGAGTCACCTGTTTCCCATATTCAGCATACTTGAACTTTTGTTAATGTAACTTTTGTTGACTGAGACTGACATTGCAGAGGTAGCATTGCTTCATGTGTTGAATTTGAAGTAACATCCTGTGGATGTTCATACTGCATGTTGGGCTTTACTGTGAAAAAAAAAAAATGAGGAAATTACTCTGTAGAAGTAGAAAGTCAAATTTTGCAGAAAAAGATTCAAACCAAACAAGAATAAAACCTGTGTGACACCTTAGTGATGAATAAACCTTGCTCCAGCAGTAAGCCTCGGAGTGAATTTCAACCTCAACAAACAAATGATGAATAAACAATGTCATCCTAATTCTTTTTACATCTGAAAGATCAAAATGGTAAGGCACAGTTCAGGAGTGAACTACACAAACATTGCTATAAGGAATATAGTTTTAGAAAAGTGAATATTCACCAAGGGTGCTAAGAAGAAAGTTGATCAGTTAATGCACAGAATTGACACTTCCTGCCTCTTCATCTCCCCATCACTAAGAAACACTACATGTCTCCTTCCTGAAACAACCCTCCCATCACTCAAATAAAATTCCAGGATGAGTTAATCACTTATTAATAAGTGGACTGTGGAATAAGAGGGACTGTGGAATCACTGAATGCTTTGTATACCTTATTTGTAAAGTCAGTCATCTCAATATTTGAATTACTAAAGTATAAATTGCTTAATCATTCACTTAAATGAAAGAATAACAGAAAAATCTTTCCTCATTGCACCAAATTACACCTCTACACCACTCTTGTGAGACTCCAGCTGGGGTGTCCAGTTCTGGAGCCCCTACTACAAGAAAGATATGGATATGCTGGGGGATGTGTCCAGAGAAGGGCCACGAGGATGGTCAGAGGGTTGGAACACTTCTATAAAGACAGGCTGAGAGAAATGGGGTTGTTCTGTCTGGTGAGAAGACCTTATTGTGGCCTTCCAGTATCTGAAGGGGCCCTACAAAAAAGCTGGTGAGGGACTTTCTAGGATGTCGGGTAATAATAGGACTAGTGGGAATGCATCCAAGCTGGAGGAAGGTAGATTTAGATTGGATGTTAAGAAGAAGTTGTTCACCATAAGGGTGGTGAGACACTGCAATGGGTTGCCCGAAGAGATGGTAGAAGTGGAATTTTTTAAGGCCAGGCTGGATGTGGATCTGGGCAACCTGATCTAGCGGAAAGTGTCCCTGCCTACGGCAGGGGGGTTGGAACAAGATGATCCTTGACGTCCCTTCCAACCCTGACAACTCTATGATTCAAAATAGTTGCAATTAATACCTATTTTGCACACTGGGAAAGAAAGATGTTTAAAAAATTTGTTCACTCATTTAACCATCATATCTCTTGAATAATGTGAAAGGGACAAAAATGAAATTTGAAGCCTTAGGCACTCTTGAATGCCAAACTCCTCAAGGATAAAGGAGATAATACATTTACTCTTGAGACAGAATTATGTTCCATCTATCTTGAGTTTGCTCACAGAAATACGAACCTCTCCATGAAGAAAAATCTTTGTATTCTGGTGTGATGGTATTAAGACTGTCGTTTTAATTTTTCTTCACAAAGTTCGAACAGAGAAAGTGAAACAATGTAAATAAATCACTATTGGGTGTAAGAAAGCAAAATAATGATTGTTCTAAACACTTCCATAGGAGAGATAGAAATGTTTAAGAATCTCTACTCAAAACAAGGTTGGGGAGTTGGGCAGTCTCAGCTTGCTGGGCTTCTGTCTGACTGCTTCTTAGTTTCTGGCTGAAGATAACACACTGACCTTGACAAGCTAAGTCTAACAGCCTCTCTGCTTCTTGACTCTCTGCCTTCCGCCAGTAGGGTCTGGGGGGAGTCCTTATGGCTGTGGGGAAGGCCCCCTGGGGGAAGCAAAGGGGGCTTGGTTGTGCTTTTCTGTTGATTGTACAATATTTGTAAATGTTGTGAATAGTGTATATTTGTACATATTGATTGCATTTCATCATAGATTGTAGATTTGCTCATAAATACAGCTTTCATTTGCTTCCAGACTGAACTAGCCTGGTTATTGTTGGTGTGGGAAGGGGATTTCAGCTCTCACACTGTTACAAACCTGTTAGAGAATACCCATCTAAAGTGAGTCACTGAGTTGTATTTGCTGACATATTTGAAGTGTGTCTTCAAGTAAGCATGCTTATAACTGGTCCTTTTTTTCCTTGAATAGTATAGAACCACTGTAAAATTGTGGTGTGGAGACATGTAATATTGCCCAGCATAAATGTAACATACAAAGAGAAGCAAGGTTAGCAAGTCAGCTTTGTAATCTACTATTCTACAAGAGATAGCATATGACATGCATTTTGTTAGCTGAGATTCCATAAAAAAATTCATCATTCAGCCCCAGAAAACTTTGTGGTAAGTGTTCAAAGCTATTACTTTGGGGTAATGGAGTGAATCATGAGCATATTCAAGCCATTATCTCTATGTAAAACATCAGAAATGCTGTCCAGACTTTTGTCTCAACTAGAATGCCAAGTAGAAGCAGAATATGTCTGAAAAAGCACTGTTGGATGAAGGACTGTTTTTACTTATTTAGAATGACAGATTAGCTTATATTAAAAGCAAGCCATCAACTACTTTACCTAAGTGATCTTTGATGTATATTAAAGAATGCCAAAAAGATTCTCAAAAGGAGACATGAAACGTATTCCCAAGAAGAATGAAGATTTTAAAAATAAAATACTGGGGTACTTTTAATGAAATTAGCAAGATTGGACAAGGAAAAAATTAAGATCAGATAAGGCCAGAACTGACTATGCAGTTCTACTTACTCTGTTTGAAATCCAGCCTATGCAGAAACTTAGTTTACAATGCAGTTAAATTACTGATTATTCAGACAAGACATGTTGGTTTAGCTAGACTATATTTGGAAAACAAAAGTTAAATATAGACTGTAGACTATCATAAAACAGAATATGAGAATGAAAGAATGTTAGGAGCTGGAAGGGACTTCAAATGATAATCCAGTCGAATCCCTCTGCTGGATCAGGATCACCTATACCAGATCACATAGGAATGATTCCAGGCATCTTTTTAATATCTCAAGAGAGGGAGACTCCATAACATTCCTGGGCAGACTGTTCCACTGTTTCACCACCCTCACAGTGAAAAAAGTTTTCCTCATGTTTCCATGGAATTTCCTATGCTTCAACTTCCATCCATTGCCCCTTTTCTTGTCATTGGGCATTACCAAGAAGAGCCTGGCTCCATCCTTTTGGCACTTATCCTTGACGTATTTATAAACATTAATGAGGTCACTCCTTAGTCTCCTCTTCTCCAAACTATAGAGACTCAGTTCCCTCAGTTTCTTCTTATAAGGAAGATGATTCCAATATCTTAACCATTTGTGTGGCTCTTCACTGGACTATTTCAAGCAGTTCCCTGTCCTTCTTGAACTGGGAGGGGCCCAGAAATGGACACAATACTCCAGATGAGGCATCACCAGAGCAAAGTAAAGGAGGAGAACTTCTCTTGACCTACTAACCACACCCCTTCTATTACACCCCAGAATGACATTGGCCTTTTTGGCCACAAGAGCACATTGGTGGCCCATGGTCAACCTTCCATCCACTTGGACCCCCACATTCTTTTCCCCTTCACTTCTCTCCAACAGGTCAGTCCCCAACCTATACTGATACATGGAGTTGTTCTTTCCCAGGTGCAAGACTCTATACTTGCCCTTGTTGAATTTCATTAAATTTCTGCCTCCCCAACTCTTCAGCCTGTCTAAGTCTTGCTGAATTGCATTACTTTTACAAAAATTATGTTGACATATATCTTCAAAGTCTCAACTCACACCTCATCCACCCCTGGAAGGAACTCAATACATTCTATTTGCTCCCTCATGTAAAGAGCAACTCTTCCACTTCACTTTCTTGACCTGTATTTCCTAAAAAGAACATAGCCAGCCATGACCACATTCCAGTTATGTGAACTTTCCCACCATGTCTCTGTAATTGCCACCAGATCCTATCCCCTTGAATGCATGTGAATTTCTAACTCCTCTTTTTCCCATAGTGCATGAATTGGTGGACAGGGACTTCAGGGAGTGAGCTCAGTGCACTGATTCTACCCTAGTGGAGTGAAAGACTCTGTGAGGCATGCTGCAGGGCAGCTGGATGAAGTCCCTTATTAGTCCCCCTCTGTCCAACTCTGTTTTGCTGTCCCACAGCTTGTCACATGAAGACCTGATGATATTATCCTATCTCCCCTTCACATCTGCTTGATCATTCTCAGGTTCTACTGCGAGTCCTACATCATTTTGATAGCCTTTGAATCTTCCCCTACACATGGCTCACTCTCCCCTATCTCCCCTGAGATACAAGTGGAGCTGGCACACCGCCCCCACAAATGTCCCCGCTGGTTTCCAGCGAGCCTGGTTTTTCCCCTCTCCCCCTTAAAATCTAATCTAAAGTTCAATTAATGAGCCCAGCCAAGTCCTGTGACAAAAACTTTCTCCCACTGTGAGAGAGACACACCCCATCTGATGCCAGTAGGCAAGGCATCATGTAAAAAAAACAATGTCCTGCTGGTGGCACCAGCCTCAAACCAAGAATTGATCTGGTGGTTCCTTCTCAGATTTCTGGGTTGGTCTCTGTAACTGAGGGGATAGAACACTACCTCTGCTCCCACTTCCACACTGGAGAACAGGAAATTGATTCAATCTGCTCTGCCCATTCTCTGTAGTAGCTACTGGTTAATATTCCCTTCCAAGTGTTAAATTTCACTTTAGCTAGGATGTCAGATCATTTCTTGCATATAAAGTAAAACATACGTTTGATATAATAGTAAAGCTATATTGGCATTTCAGAAATTTTGTGAAGATGCAAACTGCTTATGGGTGAGTTTCATAAGACCTCTCAGATTGAGCATTGTTGTAGATAAGTATTTATCAAGGGCTAAGTTGGATTTCCTGTTGATATTCAATCCCATGCTTCCATCATGCCAGCTTCAAAACTGAAATGCTGGCTGCAGCAAAGTATTATGGGGCTTGCAGTACAGATTGTAACGTGAGAGGCTTCCTGTTCTGGTTGCTGCTTTTGATTTTTGGGTTTTGGGGTGTTAGTCTTTTCTACTGTGTGGTGAGTTGAGATTATCTCCTCAACGAAAGGGTTGAGATAAGAAGGAGCAAGATAAGAAAAGGATTCAATTAAGGTTTGAGGTTTGTTAAGAGAGTTTTATACACCTTTTTTTTTTCCCACTGTGATGGTTTGAAACTGTCTTTTTCTTCTTAAAGTTCAAGCAGAGAAAGCGAAAGAGTGTAAATAAGTCACTATTGGGTATAAGAAAGCAAAATACTGATTGTTCTAAACACTTCCATTGGATAGATAGAAATGTTTAAGAACTATTACTCAAAACAAAGTGGGGCAGTCTGCAGTCAGGGCAACTTGCTGGGCTGTTCGGCTGCTGTTTCTTCTCTTCTGGCTGAAGATAACACACTGACCTTGGTGAGCTAAGTTAACAGCCTCTTTGCTTTTACCTAACTGCCTTCTGCCAGGGAGGTCTGGGGGGGAGGCCCATTGGGAAAGGTCCCGTTTTGGGGGAAAGCAAAGGGAGCTTGGTTGTGCTTTTCTGTTGATTGTATATATTTGTAAGTGTTGTGAATTTTGTATATTTGTACATATTCATTGCATTTCATCATAGATTGTAGATCTGCTTGTAAATACAGCTTTCGTTTGCTTCCGGACTGAGCTAGCCTGGTTATTGTTGGTGTGTGGGGGGGAATTTCAGCTCACACTGACACACGCAATTCTGTGGTGTGTTCACTATGTTGATGTATTTACTTTCCAGAAGTGGCTGGGGCCAGTGTGATGGCATTCCATATATATACTGTCTGGTGATGAGCATCATCTCAGGGGAATGGCTTAGAGTTGTGCTGTTGTTGTGATGTTTACTAGTGGGACAGCTTGGTCTGGTTTCATCCAGAGCAATACAGGACTTTTGCAAGAATACCACTGAGAGATCTGCCCTGATGCTGAATAATGATGAGTGGCACAGGGTGTGTGAGTGAATGAGTAATGTTTGGAGTGTTTGGAAAAAGTCTGTTGTCAGGCTGGAAGTTTCTAAGAAATCATCACTTTGTGTTGGGGTCTGGCCCATGCCTTTCTAACCCTTATTATCACTGTCCAGAGTGCTCAGGGCAAGAGAAGGTCTCTGGGCCTACAGACACACCAACAAGCATGGCAGAAAACTGGCCTGTGCCAGTATCAGCTTCCCCTGTATGGAAAAAAAGCACCTCATCCTGCAAAAGATAAGAACAAACCAGGGTCATCACAAGACAACTGAAAGATCCAGGGCTACACACTTGATTTAAATTGGGTGACAGATTATGTAAATTTCTGGGTATATACTATATTTACTTGTTTTCAGATGTCCTCATTTTCAGCTGACTCTGAAAGTACTAATGTGGTCGGTTAATCCTGTCTGATCACTAAACCATTCTCTCACTCACCCTCCTCAGAAAGGCAGGAGGAGAAAATAAGATGAAAAACTCATAGGGCAAAGTAAGAACAGGGACATCACTCAATAAATAACATCACAAGCAAAACGGATTCAGCTTGGGAAAGACTGATTTATCACCAACCAATAACACAGTAAAATAGTAAAAAAAAAAAAACCAAAAGTAAGTTTTCTTTATCTTCTCACCTACTTTCTTCTCAGGCTCAAATTCACCCCACCATTTTAAATTCTTCAATCTCCTTCTTCCATCCCAAGAGGTAGAGAGTGGGGTGAGGGATGGAGAATGACAGCTGTAGTCAGTCCATAGCATTTCACCTCTGTCACTCCTTCCTCCTCATACATTTCGTCTTTTTCAATGTGCGATTTCTTTTATGGACTTCAGTCCTTCAAGATCCGCTCCAGTATGGGTTATGTTCCATGAGGCCCAGTCCTTCAGAGACAAACTGCTTGAGCATATAGGTCCCCCACAGGCCTCAGTTCCTCTCAGAAAACTTGATCCTGTATTGATTCCTCTCAATATGCCTGCTCCTGTGTAGGTTTTACATGTGTTTCTGCTTCCTTCAAAGCACTTCCACCTGCTGTGGTGTGAGGTCTTGAGCCCATGAGCAGATATGGACTGATATTCAAGGTGGATATCTACTCTGGCCTGGGCTATCTGCTATAGGCTGGAGAGGTACAACCTGCTTCACCATGCACAGGCTGCAGGGCAATCTCTAGTTCAGAACGTGGATCACTTCTTCCCCTACCTTTTTCACAGACTATGGTGTCTACAGGGTTATTCCTTCGTGATCCTTTCTTCTCACAGGGGCTGTGCAGTGTTTTTTTATGCTTTTTTAGACACATGCTGGGTGCCACCAGCATCACTGGTGGGCTCAGATATGGGCACTAGTAGGCCCATGATACTGCTGGCTGTACTGATTTTGTTCCATATGGGGGCAGCTCCTTGTGTCTTCTCACAGAAGCCACCACAGAGGTTCCTCACTACTTGCTACCAAAACTTTGTTAGATAACCCAAATACAACTAGACAACCACACTGACATCAACTTTGATCTTTCAACACAAACTGAAGTATTATATGAAAAAAACACATGAACTTTTATAATTAGATTGATGTTGTTAAAGCATATGTTGTGTCCAGTTTGGATTATTGTAGTTCAGGAGTTGCAATTTATCAAAAATAAACTAACAAGTTTATCAAACATCTTGAAAATTAAACCTATCACAAAATACCAAGTGCTGTGTAAAATATCATGCAATTATATATCCAAAGCTATTTCATATGTTTAGGAAGACTGGAAATTCCTTAAATTAGGAATGCTCCATTTCGTGTTGAGTAATGAATTGTTCCTTTTTTTTTTTTTTTTTTTTTTTTTACAGGAAACATACATATTATTAAAAAACAGTCAGGAGGAATATGATTAATTCCCTGTTCTGCAAGTCTCTTCTGTCTGAGGGAATTCCTTTTCAGCAAGCTTAGCAGATACTATGACCCAACAAAGATACCAAGCTATCTTTAATCCAGGAGTTCAGAAGCACACTACAAATCTGGAACAGTCAACCTTGAAGCCTTTGATATTACAGAGTTGAAAAGATATAGTCTTGGTTGAGTTAATTTTTCATTTGTTCAGGTGGTGGAAATAGTAGCTGGGTTATAAATTTTAGAATACATATACATGAAAAATATAGCAGCAGTAGTACTTCATGTTATGGGTAAGATCCCAAAATCTGCCTCTCTCAGAGACCTAGGACTTTTACTTAAGCTACCTAGAAAAAAATTGTGTTTGGTTCTTTCAGTGCCCCAATAAGGATTTTCACTGAGACGGTTCTGGAGAGTTAGAATAATTGGTAGGTTTCATTTATTTAAATTAAAAAGAGATTTGGGGTTGCCATTGTTAAATGTACTAACCACAAAAAAATTAACTTGAGCCAGTAATTCCTGGGTAACAGCTGATGAAGCTGGAGACAAAAATCTTTGCAGTAGCATTAATACATAACAGAAATTCAGTGAAAGTTAAGCTGGTCATTGAATGCAAAATTCTTATCAAGAATGTATCCCTGTCTTGGGTAGAGTGTAGTGAAGGCACCATATGCCCAGTATTATGCCCTCAGATACCAGCTAACTTGTCCCAGCATGTTTTGGTAAGTCCCCCCTTCCACCCTCCTTTCAGGAGAGGAGGACAAAGGCCCAGGCACCAACCTGTCTCCTAAGGGGTAAACAACTGCATGTACCAATCACATGCAGTGCTCACGCTCTTTCCATCTAAGGGCATAATGGTAGCTTCATCATTTCTATAGGTTGAAGTAAGTTGTTGACAAGTGTGCCTATTGCCCAGATTGAGCCTTGAGAAATCTATAAGTATTACTCCATTCGTTTACTACTTTGCTCTCTCCTTTTGCTTTCTCTCGCTTTGGTTGAGCTACAGAAGCTTGCAACCCCCAAGTCTTCTCAATCCCACATGCAAGAGCACTAGAGGCTTCTGCATATGGACAGAAGCCAGCTCACTGAGCTGCTCGAGGAACCAGTAAACAGGATGATCCCTTCGCTGATGCAGAAAGACAGTGTCGTAAGCCCAGTCAAAAGGACTGAGGAAAAGCCCTGAGAGCTCAAGCCCAGAAGGAGAAGGACTAGCCCAAGCCTGGCAGTCCAGATCTGCTGTAGCCATAAGCAGCCAAATAAGCAGAAACACATCTTGCGTGACCCCCGCCGTCTGCAGGAGAGAAAAGGAGCCGTAGCCGCTCCACGGCCCTAAGTTGTCAGGGCAAAGCACCCAGGATTTCGCCGAGGGAAAGAGAGTCCAAAGATAGCCTGTCCTTTGAAGTCAAAGACAAAGACTGCAGCATTGTAACCTCAATGGAAAGCAGCCACTGATATCCGGCAGAGTCAGCTCACTTCGAGCCGTGCCGATGGGGAGTGTCACTTCACTGCACCCCCCACCGAAACCCACCTACCAGGAACTGCCACCTCGATCGCGAGGGCTGACCCCCAAAGGAACCCGGCCCTGTCACACAGAAAACTGCTCCACTGGAGCGGCCCTGCTGGGCTGACCGTCTGTTCAGGGAGCCACTCCAACCCCGCTAAGGGAAACCACTGATAGGCGGAAAGCAAGCCACCCCTCCCCGCAACCACAGGAGGAGAAAGCAAGCCTTGACCCCACCCGTGGAGGTCAGGGGGAGAAAGAAAGTCACCGCCCGAGTGGAATCAGCCCTGGGCAGAAAGCCAGCAGCAGTGAGCAGCCTGCCTAACCCAGCAATTTGCCTCGCTACACAGAAATACAGAATGTATCTTTCCATGTGTACAAAATTCAGTAACACTCTATTCAAAGTGCCCGCACTTAGCCACATGATATTTCTAGCTTAACTTGCCTCGTGATAACATTATAAGTATCTTTGTACATAGTTGCAAGCCGCAAAGCATCTTTTCAAGTCTCCATCTAGCGGCAGAATGGCACCTTTCATTCCCTTAATTAGAAGTCGAATCTGTAAATATTCTAATTGGGTATAATTGTATATATTGAACCAGTTATGGACTATATGGTTACAACCGTGCATCCAAATCAATATATATAAGGTGATTAATTGAATATTCATAATTATAATAATTAATAAATAATAATTTTCATAATTCATAATTATTGACCATCATGCTTCATCCCTAATCACCCCTCACCACGACATAGAGGAAGGGGCACACAGCCCATGAACCATCCCTGTCTGCTAATTCTTCAGTATTTCCCCCCTCCTCCTGAGATGTTCCCCTAAGGTTTTGGATTTTGATTTTATTTAATATTCTAACCTGGTCTGTATCTTCCTTCTAGGTGACATTTAACATGATTTGGGTGGAGAATCATAGAATCAGTCAGGGTTGGAAGGGACCACAAGGATCATCTAGTTCCAACACCCCTGCCATGCGCAGGGACACCTTACACTAGATCAGGCTGGCCAGAGCCTCATCCAGCCTAGCCTTAAACACCTCCAGGGATGGGGCCTCAACCACCTGCCTGGACAACCCATTCCAGGCTCTCACCACTCTCATGGGGAAGAACTTCTTCCTCACGTACAGCCTGAATCTTCCCACTTCCAGCTTTATTCCATTCCCCCTAGTCCTATCACTACCTGATAGCCTAAAAAGTCTCTCCCCAACTTTCTTGTAGGCTCCCTTCAGATACTGGAAAGCAACAATAAGGTCACCTTGGAGCCTTCTCTTCTCCAGACTGAAAAGCCCCAACTCTTTCAGTCTGTCCACATAGGAGAGGTGCTCCAGCCCTCTGATCATCCGGGTGGTCGTTCTCTGGACACGTTCCAGCATGTCCATATCCCTCTTGTAAAAGGGGTTCCAGAAATGGATGCAGTACTCCAGGTGGGGTCTCACCAGAGCTGAGTAGAGGGGGAGAATCACCTCCCTTGACCTGCTGGCCACACTTCTCTTGATGCAGCCCAGGATCTGGTTGGCTTTCTGGACTGCAAGTGAACATTGACAGCTCATGTTGACCTTCTCATCCACCAGCACCCCCAAGTCCCTCTCCTCAGGGCTGCTTTCTAGCCAGTGCCTGCCCAGCCTGGATTTGTGCTTGGGATTTCCTCGACCCAGATGAAGGACCTTGAACTTTGTCTTGTTGAACCTCATGAGTTTGGCTTGTGCCCACCTCTCCAGCCTGTCAAGGTCCCTCTGGATGGCATCCCTTCCCTCCAGCGTGTCTGCTGCACCATACAGGTTGCTGTCATCAGCAAACTTGCTGAGGGTGCACTCAATGCCACTGTCCATGTCACCAACAAAGATATTGAACAAGACTGGTCACAGGAGTGATCCCTGAGGGACTCTGCTTGTCACTGGCCTCCACTGGGACATGGAGCCATTGACAGCCACTCTTTGGGTGTGGCCATCAAGCCAGTTCTTTATCCATCTTTTGGTCCACGCATCAAACCCATGTGTCACCAGTTTGGAGATCAGGGTGTGGTGTGGGACAGTGTCGAAGGCTTTGTTCAGGTCCAGGTAAATGACATGAGTTGCTTGCCCCTCATCTATTAATGTTGTGACCTTGTCATAGAAGGCCACCAGGTTTGTCAGGCAGGATTTGCCCTTGGTAAACCCATGCTGACTGTACTCAATCACCTCTTCATTATTCTTCTGTCTCAGTAGTGCCTCCAGGAGAATCTGCTCCATGATCTTACCAGGCACAGAGGTGAGACTGACTGGCCTGTAGTTCCCTGGTTCTTCCTTCTTCCCCTTTTTGAAAATGGGAGTAATGTTTCCCCTTTTCCAGTCTGTGGGGACTTCCCCAGACTGCCAGGACTTTTGGAATATAGTAGAGAGGGGTTTAGCAACCTCATCTGCCAGTTCTCTCAGTACCCGTGGGTGTATCCCGTCGGATCCCATGGACGTGAACACTTTCAGGCTCTTCAGGTGATCACGAACCTAATCTTCACTTATGATGGGCAGTTCTTCCTTCTGGTTCTTGCCATTAGCTTCCATGACTATTCCAGGAGCGTGGCTGGAGGCCCTTGCAGTGAAAACTGAGGTAAAGAAGGCATTGAAGACTGAGGTAAAGAAGTCATTGAGAACCTCAGCCTTTTCCAGGTCACTTGTGACCATTTCACCTGTTTCCTTTCTGAGGGGGCCCACACCTTCCCTAGTCTTCTTTTTACCATTAATATATGTGTAGAAATTCTTAGTGTTCCCTTTGACCTCCCTGGCTAGATTCAATTCAAACTGTGCTTTGGCTTTCCTAACCAGGTCTCTTGCTGCTCAGGTAGCTTCCTTATATACCCCCCATTCTAGCTGTCCTTTCCTCCACTCCTTGTAGAGTTTCCTTTTAAGTGATAATGTGTCCAGCAGCTCCTTGCTTGTCCAGGCAGGCCTCCTAGCATCCTTCTCTGCTTTTCTCTTTGTTGGTATACATTGCTCCTGGACACAGAGCAGGTGGTCCTTGAATAGTGACCAGCTGTCCTGGGCCCCTCTTCCCTCTAGGGCTTTGTCCCACAGCACTTTGGCCAGCAGATCCCTGAAGCGATCAAAGTCTGCACACCTAAAGTCTAGGGTCATAAGCTTAGAATATGTCCTTCTGGTTGCCCTGAGGATCTTAAATTCAACTGCTTCATGGTCACTGTAGCCAAGGCTGTCTCTGAAAACTGAGTAACATAGCCATATATGTTTATCATGTAATTCATTTGGCTGATTATCATACTTAGTGGTATAAATTCTAATAGACATTTTGCAGTTAATTAGGCAAATGTCTTCACTTGGATTCCATAGCATTTGAAATCTGTTTTGAAGCTGCTTGGTTTTGTTGCTTTAGCCCTACCTCATTAGTTTTAGCTGACACTGGGCTTTCTTACCATAACAAGACTCCTTCCTTCAGCCACTTGGCAGGCCATTTGTGGATCTTCATTCTCAGAGTTAATATAGACATCTCTTGGTTTTAGACATCTCCATCTTTCTCCTGAAGCACACAAAATTAACCTGCTTTTCTGTCACACTGCAAGCCAGGCAGTTATCCCACATAATACAGAGAAAACAAGCTCCTGTGAATGCCTGGGAGACAGCCTCTTTGCAAAAGTGCTTCATAAATAGACCCGGTGTGAGGCACTACAGAAAGCAAGAATAACATGACTTGAGTCAGAATGTTTGCAGCTGTCCAATATGACTGCAATAACACCTCCCCAAACAGCCATAAGAAAGAACATATGTCCTTTTTTTTCTTAGATGGTAATAGCTATAAGTGGAGTCTCCATATATGATTGTTGCGAATTTCTCAGAAACCATTCGCAGTTTGCCATCAAACAATCTATGTTTTATAGGAGATCTGAAAGTTTCTCTGGGGGAGTTCTCGATATCCCACTTAAGAAAAAAAAGAGTGTCATCTACAAGCAAATGGCAACTTAACATTTCCAAAACTCTGTAGTCTTTTCTAGTGGATTTTAAATCGACTGGTAATGAACCTGATAATAATTCAGAAGAACTAAAACAATTGCACCTAATCTATAAGAAGAGGTTTCTTTGAGGAGAAGGACTTTTTTTCAGTTTTGGAATGTTTCTCAAGGCTAGTCAGGAAATGAACCTGTATGAATAACAGCAATAACTTTGACTTAATTTTCTAAACCTCTTTCCTTGTAGACAGTATAATTTACTGTTAAGCAATGCTTTAACCAAATTAGTGAAAAATACACTGAGTTTGGAATAGCAAGATTTTATTAATCCATCATAGTGAAGTACGTGCAAGCAGTAGCTATAATTCTTCCTAAATGGATAAAACAAACAAACGAAACCAGAAAAAAAAAAAATCAAACACACACAACTATAAAAAAAACCAACCAATCAACCAACCAACCAACCAACCAAACTAGCAAACCAAAACTTGTACATGTTTATTGAGCATCCAGAATATTTTTTTCTCCATTTCTGAAGTTTAAGTCTAAGAAACCCTCAACAGGGTACAAATTCCCTTCAGCTGAAAGAGTAAAGGTCACCTCTTCACATCGTATTCTTATTTATTATTTAGAAGGGTTGCTGCAAACACAGCCATACTCTGTGGTTATAACTCCTCTTATTAAATCAATCCCCCACCAAGACAATAAGAAAAAAATTATTTAATTATTTTTTTGTTTATCCTAGGCCCACATTAAGTAGACTGATTTTTAAAAAAATAATTCTGTTAACACTAGTCTGATCAAATCGATCAGTATAACTGTAGAAAGCTTTCCATCAAATGGAATATCTAGCTAGCTTGCTATAGCTATAATCTATATCTATATATAAAATTAAACATTAGATTTTATTTTGTTTTTAGAAAAAGGTTTTGACTAGTAGGCTGCGAATCATTAAATCGGTCAACATGTAACATAAAAGTAAGACTCATTCCCAGATGTTCCATTTCTTTCCTAAAGACTTTTGGTGTGTGTTGCTTCACTGTTGCATTATTTCCCAAGGAATTTTATTCTGTAGATGAGGCCCAGTTATTTTCATAACCACTTGTAAATACGTTTATTAACACAACGTTAGGAATTGGTTAAACAAGATTGTCTAACTGTGATCTGTTTGCAGTTGGAAACCTTAAGCTTTACATTTTCTGATGTTATGTTTTTTAAAAGTTCATAAGCTTTCTGATGGATACTTTTTTCACATATTATTGATATATTAGATACTTTTCTATTTTTATAGTTTTATTCTTATTTTAACTCCCCTCATTTATGTAACAATTTACTTCAAGCAAAAGAGAAAAAAATTAAAGATTCCTTGAAAGTTTAAACCTTCTACCTAGTCGTGGAAGCAACTGAATAACAAAGTGGAACACTGCTGCAGTTTGTTCAGAAAGTCATGAGAAACATATTGTGATTAATGTAAATCTTATTTTTATTGCCTAGTTAGCTCCTGTAGCTTTTGTAGGTCAACCTATTTCATCATTTCCATTCCTGTAACCTTCTCACGGGTGATTCAGCTAGTGGTTTACCTTCCTTCTTATCAGTAAACAAGCCAAGCCATAGTCTTTGTGTGGCAAGAAAGACACATATGAACAAGATTATGATCTCTCAGTGATTTGAATATCTAACACAACATGGTGAAAACCTGAGAACTTTGCTTGTTTTCCATGAAGCTTAGCTTGCTAGAACTGCAACTAACTCTAAATTGCACTTAATATTTTATATTTTTTTCTGAATTACAATAGCAAAGGTATGTGCATTTATTGTCATTTTAGATGTATGTGACATGGTTTCTTTGCTAGAAATGAAACATATATGAACATCTTTTTTCCTATAAAATTGAAAAGTAAATTTATCTTCACCATTGCTTCAATGTTGTTTGTCTTTTGACTCAATGGACTTGTTATTTTTCTTTATTTGGAAATCCATATAAATAATGTGCATTACCTCAGAAATTTCAGTCAAAATTCAATATTTGTAGTTATAATTTGCCTATCCAAAACCTTGTACTTCCACAATACCTATTTAGATATTGAAGGACTTCAGAGCCTTAAGTATAGACTACAAATTAAAGTTGGAATCTACTAACAATGTCTTCAGGATAATACTTTTTTATAATCTGATATACATTTTTTTGAGATTTTATTTTGGTATTGCAACATGCTGTTAAGATAGGGAGGTAAAATAATTACTATATTGGCACAAATGAAATTTTCCGTTCAGTTACACAGACAGCTCAAACTTTGTTTCACATAGCTCTCTCCTTAAAGTTTTAAATGACACATATTTCTCTAGAATTCCTTCTGCAAATTGCATGATTGCATGCAAAAACGTGTTGGGATTGATTTGCAACACTTCTCATATTGTGGAAAAAAAATGAAGCCATACTTTACCCCAGGAAACAGGACCACATTGATGTGAAATGATTTTTTTGTTATACAGTACTTAGAGACTAAAAAGGCGAAAAAATGTTATTAGTGTCCCTAACCATATTATTGTAAAGGAGTTTTCATATCATTCTTGGATCATTTTCTCTTTCTATGTTTTCCCTTCTTCCGTGTTTCCGTGACGTTTTGAAAGTACATTAATGGAATAGCTATTTCAATAGTATTCCTTTCAGTGTCATGTGTTAAAAACAACTCTCATATTCAACATCTGTCTCCACTCTTATAGAAGAAAGAGACTGCATTGAAGTTCTTCCTAATGTCCTTCTTAGTGTCAGAACTTTCACTGGTACTGTTCTTCACTCCATTTGTAAAATCAGTATTTCAGATTTTCAGATCTGTTATTTGTTTTAATTTATCTATTTGCATCATATTGACCAACTAATAAGATTAATGCATTATTGGACTGAATTCCTAATCCCAGACAAGAAATATGAGTTGCCACTTTGTAGTGAATTGCTAATTCCATTATTTCTTTATCTGTATTTATTCCATTATAAATATATTTTTCCTTGCAATTATTGGTTCAATATATTTTAAAGAATTTTTATGACAAGCAGTCTTTCTAAGACTGTATGGTGTTCTTCTCAGCAGCTAATGATATTCTCCTCATTTGTTGAAAACTACTATGTAAACATTTTCATTATTATTCCTTAAAACACTAACCGAACATTTAAATATTGTTTAATGTGTATGGAACTATAACAAGGAGTTTTTCTACATGTATGAGATTTTTTTTTAATGAATGAACATATATGCATATATATAAAAATACATAAATATAAATATATATAATTTCTGCCCTTGTTTCATGGTTATTTATGAACATAGATAACTCATTTAAAATTAAATTAGATTTAAAATAACAATTAAGGAAATTTTATTTTAAGGTGTTAATAAATGTTAATAAATGTTAATATTTTGCAATTAGGTATCTGTCATTTGTTGTATTATCTTGTAGCAGTTCCCTAGCTAGGTATCATCTTTCCTCATTTTCTAATTATAATCCCAGCAGATGCATCATCTGTCAGTAAGTGTTCAATATAAAATTGTTCATTTTGCTTCCTTTCATTCTGCATGGAAGCAGAGCACAAAACAGTCCCTGTGGCACATTCATCAAAACTGTGATCTCAGTGATTAAAATGCAGAGAAACTGGTGCTTTCCTTTTATCTGCAGTCCATTGTATCTTTATTGTTTAAATCTCATTAACACTATGTTCCTACTTTTCCTTTAACACTGACATTTTTGTGTTTTGTGTTTTAGTTTTGGTTTGTTTGGGAGGGTTGTTGTTTTTTTCCCCTTACTTAAAGGGAATGAATTAAATGGGTGCAAGCAAAAATACTGCGTATAGAATTCTCAAGTAAATTTCTGTTATAATATTTGAAGTATGTCTTCCTCTTATTTATGTAGTCTTCTATCATAATTCAAAGGTAAAGCACAAAATTTGGTTCTATTTAAACTATAAGTCTTTTATGTAAAAGTTATCAATTCTAAAATATTTTTCAGATGTACCTTATCCTGCTTTTGACTTTTTCTTCAGATTTTACTGTTATGACTGGGTCTTTTTTTTCTAAGTTATTCCTAAATCTCTGTATTACACTTGTGACTTTACCATTCCTTTAACATGACATTCCATGAGATGCTCATTATAGATATCTAAATGTTTTTTCTTGCATATTTCTTCATCAGGTTGTTTAGTATAAAGTGCATCCCATCTTGATCAGGCTCCAAGTGCCACAGTTTCACAGGTAGTCTCACCACAGTATTCTCTTATTTTGGAAGTAAGATAGCAAATCTTCCAAACTACAATCGAAGACAAATATCTTAGTACCATGCTGTTTTCCAAAAAATCATCTAAATTTTTAATTGGATGCAGATAACATTTCCACATATGTGTATGTGAATGCATATGTAAACATCACCTTCCCAGTACTATATCATAAGGTTTTTATGAATGTACCTCTTTGTTAGCAGATAAGAATGTTGATTTTGAGGATCAAAACTGACAGGGGTGAATCTTGTGAAAACAATACAAATAATTTTGACATTAAAACTTAAAGAAACAGTTATGCACAAGACACTCAAAGACCCAGAATTCATCTTTGAAAATGAGAAAAGGATAACCTATGCTGAACATATTTTTTTAGTTATTATAGTAAAATAGTGTGTTTACCTCTTTATCTCATCTCTTGAAAATAATGGCATCTAATTATTGCTGTGCATATGAAACAGAGCACATTTATTCACTTATCCCACAGCTATAACAAAGAAATACCTATTAATCAGCAATTCGAACTTCCTGGAAATTTTTACAGCATTATGAAACTTTACTTACAGTAGTCCTTGAAGAGCTTGTTATCATTAGATGACAAGTTAATGATCATTAGAGTAATTAATATGACTACCTGTCTTTACAGTCACTTATGAAGTATTCTCATGTCTTGTAGCTTTCCTCAGAGAAAAAAAATGCAGCATGAATAATATTAGGTTGAAAAACTCCTCTCCATATATGTACATGCATTGGTTTTATATCTACTTAAGACAAAACTGTTACGGTGTAAAAATTCTTTAGCAAAAAGTCAAACATTGCATCTTGCAGTGTTTGACTACTGAGTAAAGGAGTGTATTTCAGGTTCAGCAGACTTTGTATTGATTACTTATTCTGGAACATCCCTTCCTGTGCAGTTTGTCAGCTATATCAGAATATGCTGTGTGTATTCAGTTTCTGTGAATAAATAAGAATGTGATGTAAGCAGGAAATAAAGTATTTGAAAACATGTTAACATTTTTTTTCTTTACAGTTTTTCCCCCCTTCCATTACGAATTACGCATGGTTTTGACAATATTCCTCCTCAAAGTATTTAATCTATGACTTCTGTAAACACTATACTTTTGTAGGCATTTAAAATCTTTTGCAGTTTTGCTCAGTTGTTTAGTTCCTTTTGTATTGAAAATGGCTAAGTACAATAAGAGAGAAATTCTCTGAAGACATAAGCCCACTAAATCCTTTGGAGTTTTATGAGAAGAGAAATTAAATTGAAATATTCAATTTGATTTTCAAATCCAATAAAGTATCTCAGTTTTTATTTAATAACAGAAACATCCGTCACTTGTTCTTTAGCAGTTACAACTTCTGCTTTCTTCTACACATTTATTTTTCCAGTGGATGTCCACAAGCTGATGACTAAGATCTATGAGTAATACATGAAAATGATGGAATAAGCTTAGCTCAAGTTAATTTTTTCATTAATTTCTCTTACAAAACCTTTAGTCTTCAAATTGTAAATTCTGTCATGCTCTTGTGGTACAATATCCTCTCCTAGTATTCAGAAATAATAGTAATTTGACTAAAAAAAGAGAAATAAACATTCCCATATTACACAGAGAAAACAAAAAATTAATTAATTTTCTAAATTTGATATGGCTGAGAAGGGATAATAATAATAACAATGTATATTTATGATAAATAAAGAAATTTAATATCCTAGAGTGAGTAAAGGAAGCAAAGTAAAAAAAAAAAATAAAAAAAAAAAACAAGAATTCTTATCACATATCTAAAACTTGGATCAGCAAAAGTCGCATGTTGGGAACCTAGCTGATCTTCTCTGTTTCATACTAGAATTAAGAGGACTGTTCCTACAAAAAGTAGGATTGTAATTCAAATATGGATATGAGAGAATGGAGGGGAAGGGTTGTGATGTCTTATTATCTCAGTAACTCAACACATAGGATCATATTCTATTATTCTGGTACTCCTGAGTTAAATACAAAGGCAGCTCATCATTTCCCTTTAAGCCTTTCATGCAATATTTAGACAAAGGCTTTGTAACAATGATAGGTAGGCATATTGGACTGTGTGCTGGTTTGAGGCCAGCCAGAACATCTCTTGCCCCGAAAGGGACAAAAGAATGACACTCACACAAAGGGATTGGAGAGTGATGGAAAGTTTAAATGGAAAAGCGATTGGTGAAAATACAGAAAGACTACACAGCATAGTGGCAAAGAACATCCTAAAGCATACAGAGTCCCTTACATAGTACCCAGAGGCTTCCCAATCCTTCCCTTCTCCCACCTGAGGGTCTACCCAAACCTTCAGGGCTCTTTCTTCCCCCTCCCGCTGCTAGGCAAGTCTCAGGCTGGCCAGGTCTGAGACTGCCCCCCCCCCCCCGCCCCCTCCATTCTCCCCCGGCATTACCCGATAAGAGAGGACATCTCCCATGGGAGCAGAGAGTTAAGAAAGAGGAAGAGAATGACTCTGCAGATGGCTTTATAGGGCGCAGGATTTATGGGTAGAAATACGCCGTTTCCTGTGTCCACCCCTATTGGGTGGGTACCTGGGACACCAGAGGTGTATCTCATGCAGCAGTGGCAGGGGGCACCCAGCCTAAACTGCCACACTCCACCCCTTATTTCATACCCATAATTCCTGCACCCAAAACATATCATCAGATCAGAGACAATTCTTAGATGACATGTCTGGCAAAGTCCAGGTCCTCATCTGGGCGTCCTTCCGAAGAGTCTCTCCCTCGGGCTCAGGTCACAGTTCCAGTTCATTCCAGCTCTTCTCCCTCATCCTGTGGAACCTCCCAGCGACGCCGAGTTCATTCTTCTGCACAGTGAACTCTTCATGGATGCGATGGACATCCTGGCCACCTGGAAACAACCTCACAACTTCTCAATCAAACATCAATCTCCATCCACTCAAGCGGCATGTTTCCACCCCTTGGGGCAATCGAGTCAGAACGATCAGGCTCCTCGACTCGACTCCTTCCACCCCTTGCAGGCAACAGCACGCTGAGATTTTTTTTTTTTTTCCAAAGCTGCACGGACCTTTCCCAAGCCCAGTGCTGACCACTTCCATCCACGGCCCGAGGCTAATATGGATGCACACCATGCACAGGCACACCGCTCCCCCTGAGTGTACGCATGCCGAGGCATGGAGGCATCTGGCTACACAGCCCTCCCCCGGAGAGGGCGTGGCTGCACTGCAACCCGCTGAGAAGAGAGGCGGAGCCAGGTGCTAGGCGCCATTTTCGGAGCGCGTCCGAAAGTCAGGGGAGAGATAACAGCGAGAGCCGCCGTCACCTCTGCAGCCGCGGTACAGATCCAAACCACTGCCACCCCTCGGGCCACAAGAGCGGCTTTTTCAGCCAAAGCTACCGTCGCTCCCTGGGCCCTCGGAAGCAGCTTTTGAACTGGAGCCACCGCTCACCTTCTTGATTACGGGAGCCACCGCTCACCGCCCCGCTGCGGCTAGCCCCCACTGCCGCGGGACAAGCCGACCCTGGTCTGCTTCCGACTGTCCCTCCCCCTTCCTCGGCTCCGTGCCACTCTGCTCACCGCTGGCAGCGCAGGGAACAGAAAGGAAAGAGACAGGCACCGCATTCTTAAGCTTTCCCCACGAAGCAAATGGCTACAAAATCACCGCTGCCGCTTGGAAGGGCAGATGGGATTCTACGCCACCGCTATGCACCAGGGCGTCCTCTCGGCACCCATAAAACACGCACACGATAGCACCAGCACAAAGCCTTGAGCTCAGCCACCAAAGCCAACAACGCCCAGATACCCATTTCAACTTTTCCACCTCTGCACTTCTCCAATCCAATTTGCAGAGTTCCGCCGGAACCATCCTCTGCTACCAAAAATCTGTGCTGGTTTGAGGCCAGCCAGAACATCTCTTGCCCCGAAAGGGACAAAAGAATGACACTCACACAAAGGGATTGGAGAGTGATGGAAAGTTTAAATGGAAAAGTGATTGGTGAAAATACAGAAAGACTACACAGCATAGTGGCAAGGAACATCCTAAAGCATACAGAGTCCCTTACATAGTACCCAGAGGCTTCCCAATCCTTCCCTTCTCCCACCTGAGGGTCTACTCAAACCCTCAGGGCTCTTTCTTCCCCCTCCCGCTGCTAGGCAAGTCTCAGGCTGGCCAGGTCTGAGACTGCCCCCCCCCGCCCCTCCATTCTCCCCCGGCATTACCCGATAAGAGAGGACATCTCCCATGGGAGCAGAGAGTTAAGAAAGAGGAAGAGAATGACTCTGCAGATGGCTTTATAGGGCGCAGGATTTATGGGTAGAAATACGCCGTTTCCTGTGTCCACCCCTATTGGGTGGGTACCTGGGACACCAGAGGTGTATCTCATGCAGCAGTGGCAGGGGGCACCCAGCCTAAACTGCCACAGACTGATAGTGCAGAAGTAATACCTTAATTCAGTTCCTAGTATCTTCATTATGGTAAATAAAATGTAGAAATGACCAAATAATACTACACTTCATAATAATAATACACACACTATAGCTATAATGCATTCTTGTCTCACATATGAGCAGTACTAAGCTTATGTATCACTTGCTTCTTGAAATTACGGACTCACAATTCTTCTAATCAATAATACTTTATCATGAAAAGCTGACAATAATCACTTGATTTCCTTCCTAACACGGCATGAGACTACTTTTCTGATTAACACTGTATAAAGTCTTACTTAGAAGTAAGTTGAAATTGAAAAGGGCAGCCAAGGTGTTTGTTAAAACTTTTGAAAGCAAAATAAAGTGTTTAAAAAGTGAAGAGGTGTTCTTGGAAACTCCTGATATCTGAACTTTGCAAGTTATTCAACATTCAAAGGTAGGTTCTGCCTGACTAATTGTCATGGTAGGGCCAAAGAGGCACAGCACAAAACCCAGATAGTCCCTGATGTGTCTAGACATGGTCCCCGTCTCCCCCCTCCTTCCTGCAGAAAGTCAGGGCAACTTGGGAAAAGGAACAAAGGGGACAGGACCATGTGCGTCTGGTAAACAGCTTTCCTTCTGGGGTAAGAGCACATGTACTGGCCACTGCTCCTCCTTGACCAGCCGTGTTTCTGCCTTTCATGGCCACAGCCTAGTAGAATCCCTTTTTATTGGGGTATGTGATGGCTTCAGTTGCCCTATTGGCCCAACTGCATCTTGGGCAAGATATATATACAGGCTGATTTTTAGTCACCTTTGCCTTACTCAAACCTTGCTCAAGCCTTGCTTGAATTGCCTTGCTTGAACCTGACTGGATCTCTCTAGCTTGAAGTTGCCTCAAGTTTCCCTGCCATGCCTCAAGCTGCCTGGTCCAGAGCCTGGGATAAAGCCAAGAGCCTACACACACAGCAAGCCAGAGAAGCCATGATCTTAGGAGCCAGAGCCAAGTCTGCTTCCCCTTGCAACCAGAATTTTGCAGTGCCTCCATTTACCCAGGACAAAGCAAGTGCCCAACTTGAAGAATGCATTGAAAACTGCCCGCTGTCCACTGAAGCCAAACCAGCTGAGACCATGTGGCCTTCTTTCTGGCAGCCTGCCGAGCCTGGAGCAAGAGAGTGCCCCAAATTCTCAGCAGATAATACACAGCAGCAGCACTCTCCGCTTGGCTGAGATCATCTGTGAGTAATTAATTCATTGCCTCTTTGGTTTAATGGTTCATTTTGAGTCTCCCCCTGCTGTGGCTGAGCACCATTTCGCTTCTGGGGATTTTCTCTTTCTGATGTTTCTACCGGTTTGTATAGAATTGTTAAGATCGTTATACTTGCCTAAATACTGTATATTCCCATTGTAAATACGAATTCTAACCATACATCGAACCTATTTAATACATTTTGGCAATTTTTCCATATTAATAAAAATTATTATTATTTTTATTAATATTTGCCATATCATTCATAAGTCAAAGATTATCTTCCTCAACAGTAATCTATCTCCTACAATAAGGTAGCCCTCCCAGTAGGTGAGAGAAGTGCCATGAACATTGTCTACTTGGACTTCAGTAAAGCCCTTGACACTATCTCCTTCACCTGGGTCACAACAAACCCATGGTAAGCTACAGACTTGCAGATGTCTGGTTGGAAAGATGCCGCTCCATGAGGGAACTGGGGGTATTGGTTGACAGTTGCCTGTCATCAGATTGCCCAGGTGGCCACGAAAGCCAATGGCATCCTGGCTTGTATTAGAAACACTGTGGCCAGCAGGAACAGGGACATGATCATCCCCCTGTACTCAGCACTGATGAGGCCACACCTTCAGTATTGCTTTCAGTTCTGGGCCCTATGTAGAAGAAGGACATTAAGATTCTGAAGTATGTCCACAGAAGGATAACAAGTCTGGTGAAGGGCCTGGAACTCATGACCTATGAGGAGTGTCTGAGGGAGCTGGGGTTGTTCAATCTGAAAAAGAGGAGGCTGAGAGGAGACCTCATCACTCTCTACAACTACCTGAAGGGAGGCTGGAGTGAGGAAGGGGCCAGACTCTTCTCCTTTGCGTCAAGCTACAGGACTGGAGGAAATGGTTACAAGCTGCACCAGGAGAGGTTCAGGCTGGCTGTTAGGAAATACTTCTTCACACAAAGGATTATCAAACTTTGGAAGAGTCTGTCCAGGGCAGTGGTGGAGTCACTGTCCCTGCAGGTGTTTAAGTATGGTGTGAACTTGCAGCTTAGAGACATGATTTAGTGTTGACTCTTCAGTGATGTATAGAGGGTTGGACTAGATGACCTTTGAGGCCTCTTTCAACTGAATATGTTCTGTGACTGTGATTCTGACATGGAATAAATAAAGATACTTGCATAAACATAATGTACTTATGAAAAAAACAAAGTAGCTTCAGTAGGAGGAACTTCGACTTCAAACTCTACTGATCTGTTCTGAAAAGGTGAATATCATGTGCCTATTACATTGAATTCAGTTGAAGCCTGGATTTCTGAAAGTCTTAAAGAAACCTACCTGGCCAAAGGATACTGGGGAAATAAGTAGCCATGGTAAAGAGGAGGTAAATGTCTGGACTGTGGCAATAAGTATTTACAAGACACAAACTGAAGCGTAAGTGGTCAGAAGGGATAGTTATAACCAGTAGAGTTCTGCAGTGATATGAGTTGGGAGTTACTTTGTTCAAAGCATTTGTACTAGCCTAGAAAAGAAAGTGAGCTGTAAGATAAGAAAGTTTTCAGATGATGCTAACTTCTTCAGGATAAAATGAATAAACAACAAGACTGACTGTGAAGAATTACAGAAGAACTCCATAAAATTAAATGGTTGGAAAATTATATTAGAGATTAAATTCATTATGATGAAATCAGTAAACAATCTTATTTAGGAAGAAAAGTGCTTGGTGTTTCCATTGTCACTCAAAAAAACCCTTGGCATTGTAATGAATTCTTCCTTGAAAATGTAAGCTTCAGTCAAGAATGATTAAAAAAAAAAAGTAGAAATTAGGAAAGTACTGGAAACAAAACAGAAGATATCACTGTGGCAGTTTACAAATTTCTGTTTTCTAGTCCTTTTGAATAGAGTTGTGCTGGTTTGAGGCCAGACAGATCCTCTCTTGCCCTGAGAGGGACAAAAGAATGACATTCACACAAACGGATTGGAGAGTGATGGAAAGTTTAAATGGAAAAGCAATTGGCGAAGCTACAAAAGACTACAAAGTATAGGGGCAAAGAATATCCCAAAGCATACAGAACCCCTTACATAACACCCAAAGGCTTCCCAATCCTTCCCTTCTCCCACCTGAGGGTATACCCAAACCCTCAGGGCTCTTTCTTCCCCCCTCTCACTGCTAGGCAAGTCTCAGGCTGGCCAGGTCTGAGACTATCCCCCCCTCCATTCCCCCCCATCTTTTCTCATTCTGGCGTTAGGCCTAGACAGGCCTAAGAGGCCTTGAGATACTCCCCCACCGTTACCTGATAAGACAGCATCTCCCACGGGAGCAGAGAGGGAAGAAAGAGGAAGAGAATGGCTTTTCAGATGGCTTTATAGAGGGGCAAGATTTATGGGTAGAAATGCGCCGTTTCCAGAGGTATAACATATGTGGCAGTAACAGGAGGCACCCAGCCTAAACTGCCACATATTGGTTCCCTGACCAGGAATATTACTTTATAGAACAGAAAGAAGTTTCTGAAGGAAAAAAAAAAAATCAAAGATGTTCAGAATTATGGAAAAGCTTCTGCACAAAGTGTAATCAAGTAATATAGGATATTGCCTTGTGAGAGAAAGACAGGGCTGCAAAACCACAAAAGCAGCAAAGAAAAGAAACCCCATTCCCTCTACTTTGGCAAGAAGTAACAGAGAGTATCAGATGAGGTAGATTGATTCAGCACAAAGAAAAGGAGCTGTTTTCTTGTATATCTGGGGGCAGAGACTGAACAGGGCACATGCTGATTGTTGGCATGGGTTCAAATAAAGACTGCACTATCAGGGGAACAGAAATGCTCTGAAGCTTTCTAAACACACAGAAACCACCTCTAGCCTGAAAAGTGCTACTTTTGTTACAGACATGAGGGATATCCACAGAAACTGTTGTATTTGTTTGCCTTATTATTCTCTCCTATACACCACTTATAACCACTGTGCAAGAACATGATTTGAACTGGACAGAAACTTGTTTCATCCTTGTGCACCCATTCCTTACCACTTTTAAATCTGGTGTTAGACTTATCTGTGCCATGATACCTGCAAACAGATTAATAAATCACACATCAAATTGTACTGTGTGTTAACTGAATTTTGTTTCATTGGGCCTACCCTAAAGAGTTTATTTAATCTTATTTCTGATCTTCAACAACGAAATATAGGAATAAATATATTAGCATAAACAAGATAATGGAAGTGTGTCTATTCTACCTGTGCTTGTAAAGCATCAGGACACAAGTTGTAGGCTGATCTACATTTTTGCAATAGATCAGTATTTAAAACCTCATAACTCTGAGCATATAACAATTAGGTTTTTTATAAAGCTTTAATGGAAACATTTTAACATGTGGAGCAGCATAGCAACATATTTGGATATATTAACGTTTAATTGTCCTCTTGAAGTGTATGACTAAACAGATTACTTTTTTGCTTATTTTTCTTTTTTTAACAAATTATTTTTTTTTTAATTCTTCCCAGTCATATGATATTTCCATATCTAGACAGAGTATAGAAAGGCAATATTTTTCCTAATACTTTTGATGATTATACTTAATATTTTCCAGTGAAAATCTGGTTTCCCTTTTGATAAACATGATGTTTTTCTTTTTATGTTTCTCCATGCTTGACTAAAATAAAATGAAACAAAAAGATAAACAACCAGGCCATATCCCTAGGCTCCCTTCATTAGATCTACCAAATACGACCTTTCAATATCCTTCTAAGGTATTGGAATTCTAAATGAGATGCCACATACAGTATATTCATGATCAGAAATTTATTCTTCTCCGGTGTTTGAGTTAGTGTAAAGAATAGAAATACATTGTGGTAAACCCTATACAAACAAAAGACATAAAATAATGTCCGTTAAGGGGATGTTAGCATACTAATAGCTGAATATAATTTCTTTATCATATCTTTCTCTACTGGATATCTCAGTTGTCTCATCACACTGGACCCACACCGAATCCATTACATTCTTGGTGCTTGTTGCAGTTCAAGGTGATTTTTTCCATACTTTCCTATATAGGTGAGGGAAGATATCCTTCCATTAGAAATTTAGCACACTGGTTTCAACTTGTAAAAAAGAGAAAGGCCAAAGAATTCTCTGTTCTTTTCTTTAAAATTTCTGTTATGACCAGTCTTTTCCACAGTGTAATCTCATACACCCTTCATATAACATGTGCTAGTTTATATATGAAACAAATAATTCCAAGATTCTAATAACAGAAATTTACACATCTAAAAGTAGCACTAAAATACTCACATGACCTTATGACCCTTAATTTTTCAAACATTTTACTATAGATTTCAGAAATAAACTAACCAGCTTTTCAGTATTCAAAGACATTTTTGCTAATGATTTGTCCTCTGTAATATGTAACCATTTCTATCTCCTTTATTCAGAATCCAATACTGTTAATTTTTCTTTAAATAAAATAATTCCTCTTCTCAGTCTCACAGCCCTTGTTCCTATTTAAACCTCTGCTTTTCAATATTGAGCAAATAGCTGTTAAATCTAATGATATCTGTAGTTTGTTTTGAATCTTCTTCCATTGGGAATAAGCAGTATAAATCAGCATCCTTGTCATTCTCTGACTAATCAGCTACACAATGTGGTGATTTTTATGAAATTAGTACAAATCACTAAATTCACACAGACAGAATCTAGACATTGCCTTAGGAAGATAGGAAAGCAGAGAACAAAAAGGATCCTTGTCCACAGCATTTAACCTGTAGTTTTAAAATAAATTTACACATTAACGTATCATTACAAAATATTTTTAAGGAAAAGAATCAATAGAATTTACATTTCTCAGGATATTTTGAAAACGGATCTCATTTGTCAAGATCACTTCTGAAATCTGGTTTTAATTCTATTGCCAACAATCTGCAGAAAAGCAATGAAGGAACCCTAATCTCACAAAATCTAATCTCCTAGCAAATGAAACCATGTAACTTTGTACAATAATGACAAAATAAATATATAGTGATAGTTCTTGAAAAATCTTCGCTGAAAAGAACCAGTGCATTCCTGAAATTACTTCAGCCATCCTCTACAGACTGACTTTTGCTCCCATACATGGCTCTTAAAGAAGGAAGGGTAGGAGAAAAAAATATAATAATTTAAAAATAATATGAGTCCAAAGGCCATTAAGGCTATGCAGGAATTTCATTTGTTTGTTCTTTGACCATATTAAAAAAAAAAAAAAAATCCTTGGAAAATTGTAATGCAGATCCACCTTTCTGTCACTTCACTAGTATCTCTTTTCTGGCCTGTAAGTTAGAACAAAAGGTAATATCATGCTAAACCTCATTGTTACAATAATGGGTCACTTGGAGAGCTGTTTGTTTTTCACCATCCATTGCAACACCCTTTAGTTGTTGAGGTACACTTTCTCTCTGTCTTGGCATATAACACTGTATGCCTGTATCTGTTTCTCCTTAGGTACTTTTGAAGATCTCTCTGAACCTTCATTCTGTCATTTCTTTAGGTAATGTACTTTTTTTCTCTCACAATTTTCATCAACATATTTTTCTTAGTCTTTTCTCCAGTAAGCATGTGGTCTCTAACAGACATTTTTGATCAATGTCTGTGATAACTGTACCTCTGTCTCTTCCTTTCCCTTAGAGTTTTGTTACAGAATGCAAATACAATGCTTGAGAAGCTTAAATGAGTGCAAAATCATGTATTATTCAAATTTTATTTTAAGCAGCTTCCCTACAAGTCATAGCATTTACAACTGCTGTAATGATTAAAAATTTTAAAATATAAAAGGGATCATTTTGCATGCCACAAAATCACAATCTGTAATTTTTCTGTATTATGCCTAGTCATCACATATTATCTATTAATACAAATGCCAGAATTGACACTCACTTCACTTTCATAAAGCTTATATTCCCTGTTAATTTTTATTAATTTCATCAATATCTGGTAAAACATCTGTAAACACTAAATCAGCCTTTTTATATTTTTTAAATTTAACATTACCATTACTGCTATTAGGTATATGATAATTTTGCAATAGATAATGTATGACTTCACTTATCACAGTCTTTTGCAAACACTTGCATATACAAGTTTGTTAAATTTTAGTAAATATAGAAAATTTTCAATTATTTCTTGTGATACATTTATGGACCACTTCAAGCTATTATATCCTCACAAATTCTCTTTGTTCATAAGGAAACCCCTATAAACACATATTTAATCTTTTGGCCAGTGTTGGAACTTTTTTTTTTGTTTGTTTTGTTTTGTTTTGTTTTGTTTTGTTTTGTTTTGTTCCACAATGCAGAGCTACTAGAGCTGCAATAAAACAAGAAGAGAGATGTACATCAGAGAACTGTGTATAGTATTTCATCTGTAGGTTTTCCTAAAGTCTGTGGTGGAGAAAGGGCAAAGAGGGTGGTGTGATCACACTCATTGATTAGGTCTTGAATGTTAAGAAATGATGACAGTTGCAGCCTAACAGGCTTGTGCACTTCAGTAGGGCAGATATCAGACTGTTGAAATGGCTGGCTTCCAAGCAGACAATGGATAGAATTATGTTTACTGCTTGTATTTAAATTACAGCCTTATTATAGTTAATTGTTGACTTATGAACGTAGAAGAACAAACTTGTGTTACACTGCATATGAAACGTACCATTTCTGACAGGCAGAAATTCAAGGCTTTATCAAGTATTCTTTCTCTGCTCTCTCCTTAAAGAGAAAGCTCTAGCTCTAGAGTCTAGTAGAAACAAACTTTCCCGGAAGAGAGGACTTTTCTTTCCTAGTTCTTCTCTTGCTCCCCTGAAATGCTGTCTGCTATTACTTTGCTTACATTGAGGCTTCTGTTGAATCATCTTTGTATTAATGTCAACATAAACAAACGGGAGAAAAACATGGAAGATTTTTTTTTTTTTGCTCAACCACATACCAGATACTGATACGATTTTTAAAAGAGGTGTTAAAGAAAGATGCTATGAAAATCATTCAAATACTATCAGTTTTCCAGTATTTGATGGGGGCCTACAGGATAGTTGGAGAGGGACTTTTTACAGACGCATGTAGTGATAAGATGAGGAGTAGTGGCTTCAAACTGGAAGATGAATTCAAATTAGACATTAGGAAGAAATTCTTAAACATGAGGGTGGTGAGGCACTGGAATAGGTTGTCCAGAGAAGTCATGGAGGCTCCAACCTTGGAAGTATTCAAAGCAAAGCTGGATGGGCAACCTGGTCTAGTAGAAAGTGTCCCTCTCCACATCAGGGAACTAGATGATCTTTAAGGTCCTTTTCAACACAAACCATTCTATGATTCTGTGATGCTACGAATCATAATGCATCTGTGCACACACATTGCTATGTTAGAAAACAGTTATGCAGGAATATTTGGTTCAGTGAAATCAGAGAATAGTATTATCTAAAGAATAATATTTGTATAATTGTGGTATTAATATATTTATTGTTTTAATTTAGAAGAAAATTACTAGAGAATCCAAGTACTAGTGCTACACCACATCAATTGTCCCTATTTATTTTTACGTGATGTTTCTGTTGGAAAGCTCAAATGCACCATGATTTCAAATATGCTTATGCTAATAGAGTGTGTTGTGGTAGGGCCATGACATGGCCCAGTACAAATCCAGGCAGACCTTAAGATGTCTAGACAGGTCCCTTTCTCTCCCCTCCTTCCTGCAAGAATATAGGGCAACGTGGGAAAAGGAACAAAGGGGACAAGCCCCCTGCCTGTCTGGTAAACAAGATGCTTATCTGGGGTTAGAGCACATAGCTGACCCCTGCTTCCCCAGATACAAGGTCCTTGCTTCTGCCTTTTATGGTCATAGCCTGGCAGAAAGCTTTTCTATTGCGCAGCTACGTGTTAGCTTCAGTGCCCCATTGGACCAATTGACCTCTGGCATTTTGTATATATACAAGTGGCCAGGTAGCTTTGCCTTGCCTTGCTCAAGCCTTGTTCAAGCTTGCTGAAACCTCACCTTGCTTCAAGCCTTGCCATTTCGAATTGCCCTGCCCCACCTCAAGTGTCTGGTCCAGAGCCTGGGATAAAGCCATGAGCCATACATGTGCAAGCAGAGAAGTCATGAGACTAGAAAGCCAGAGTCGCCTAGGCTGCTTCCCTTTGCCACCAGAATAGTGCTGTGCCTCGGTTTACCCAGGAACCAAGCAAGCGCCTGTCGCCAAGAGTGTCGTTAATTGCCTGCCATCTGCTGAAGCCAGATCAGCCTGGGACCATGCAGTAAACCTTTCCTGCCGGCAATCTGCCGTGCTGCACCTACGAGAGCTCCCCAAAGCTAATGCAGCAACAGCAGCATCCCTTATATGGGTGAAATTAGCTGTGAGTAACTAATTCACTGCCCTTTGGGTTTAACAGTTCTTATCAAGCCTCCTCTCCACTGTAATTGAGCACTATCATCTGCTCTCAGGGACCTTCTCTTTCCAAGCTATTGCTTCCTAATTGGCATAGAATAGTTTGTATTTGTCCTGAGACTTCATAATTCCCTTTGGAAATATATCTTCCGACTATACAACGACCCTTTCAATGAGTTTTGGCATATTTCATTAATAAAGGGTTACTATTTTTATTAATACCCATTTGCCATATCATTTATTAATTATTGTTGTGAGGGTATGTGATGATTTGAAACTGTCTTTTTAATTTTTCTTTGCAAAGTTCAAGCACAGAAAGTGAAAGAGTGTAAATAAATCACTATTGGGTGTAAGAAAGCAAAATAATTATTATTCTAAACACTTCCATTGGATAGATAGAAATGTTTAAGAACTATTGCTCAAAACAAAGTAGGCATTCTGCATTCTGCAGTTGGGGCAGCTTGCTGGGGTGTCTGGCTGCTGTTTCTTCTCTTCTGGCTGAAGATAACATAGTGACCTTGGCAAGCTAAGTTAACAACTTCTCTGTTTTCTGCCAGGCAGGGGTCTGGAGGAGGCAGCCCCTGGGAGAGAGAGGCCCCTTGGGAAAGGTCCCCTCTGGGGGGAAGCAAAGGGATCTTGGTTGTGCTTTGCTGTTGATTGTATATATTTGCAAATGTTGTGAATTTTGTATATTTGTACATACTCATTGCATTTCATTGTAGATTGTAGATTCTGCTTGTAAATACAGCTTTCATTTGCTTCCAGACTGAGCTACTCTGGTTATTGTTTGGGGGGGGGGGGGGGGGGGGGGGATTTCAGCTCACACTGACACAGGGTAATTAATAAATAAGGCTCCCCTTGACTGCAACAGAGCGTTGCAAAAAGATTCAGCATTATGGATGTGTAATTAGCTACCTCACATTTTGCAAAACAAAACTAACTGAAGTGGATCCAAATTAAGGAGGATTTGTTAGGTTGTTGTAATAACATGATTAATGGGTATGTTATCCTGACCCTAAGTCTTGATGAGAGTTACAATGTAAAATATATATCAGGATAATCCCATAACAGTGACACAGTGATAGCCATAAACTGTAGATACGAACTGATATTAGCTGAATCATGCTTTGTATGTATAATTTTGAGAAGAAAGGATTTCATAAAAATGCCTACTTAAAAATTACTATTCAGTGCCTTATTAATAATAAACAGAAATCCAGAATTGATCTCAGTATATGATAGGAAATGTAACATAAAAGGAAATATAAAATTGTCTATTAAAAGAGTAATTAATATTGAAAAGGAGGAGCAGACAGACTGAAAATACTGGTTAACACAAAAGCAGATCAAGCAGAACTGTGTGCTAGAATAGACAACTGAAAACAGAATGATTCATCTTGGGGCACAGGAGTGTTGCAGGGTGCTCCAAACCCCTCTTCCACCACTTCCATCTGCGGAGGTTTGAATGAGGGAAGACAAAGGTGTGAAATTGCCTTCCCCTCCCCCTAGGGCTTGAGCAGGGAAAGGTAAAAATGGCACCTTTTTTCCCAGTGGAAGCTAAAGTCCCTCATGTGCATTTGCACATGTAATTCACCCATGCTGGAATTTGGAATTGTGATTGGCTGGGTTCTTCGCACTCAGTATATATTGGCACTGGACACATTGTCTAGGGAAATCTTAAACAGAGTGACCAGAAATTGGTCTTGGACTTGCTCTGGACTCAATTTCCTGGGATTCGTGCTGGGACTCAGTAGATTTGCAGCAACATTAGCCGGCGTCTCCTGGACCTACCTACCATGGGGTCCTACTCCCTGCCCATACTGGGGCGACCCTGCCTGCCATAAACTGCAGCTGTTCACTGAAAAAACACCAGCAGTACAACTTCTCTTGCACTGCTCAGACAGCACTGCTCCACAAGATTTACCTCTTGGGAGCTGTGTCTAAGGACCCTTGATAACTTTGATGGGTCCCTTTTCCCTTGGATTTGTGCCATGTGACCCACAAATTGGATTATAAAGATTGCAGTTCTGGAGATAGCCACTAAGAAGAGATGCAGGGACGATCTCCAAGTTCATATTCCATCCTAGTGGGTAAAATTCAACTCATCATCTTTCCTTAGAGCCCTGGCTTGCCTCTGATTTTGTAAGTGGGGTAAAGCTATTTTGTGGCTTAGCCTTTTCCATTTTCTGAATTCTCCCATAAGCATCCTTGCAGAACTTGCAACTGAATAAAACCTGTAAATAAAATTTAACCAGTTTTATACATAACTTTTGGGGAGATTTTTTTTTTTAAATAAAGATAACTATATTTTTATAATTCCCACCTCATTAATTTAATCCCAATAAAACAAGGAGACACACCAGACAGGTGTAATTTTCTCACTTTTCATTTAGGACCACTCAATATCATTTGTGTAAGCAGGTAGTTATCAAACAGAAGCACTGCTTTGTATCCTGTCTAGTCTAATGAAAACGTTTAGTTTATTACGTATGATCCTGAGAGAATACAACATGAAAAAAAATTATGCAAAACTGTGTAATGTGGTATAAAATTTGGATTCATCACAGATACAGTGAAATAGAGACTAAAATAGAGATTGGTCCATGTTTTCATTTTAGGGAGACAGACAGATTAAGATCATTGTAGCATGGATAGAGTAAATGAATAATGAAGTTTAGCACAAGCAATAATAGCATAACATTGACTTGTTTCATTACCAATTAAGATTTGGGGAAGAAAATTAGAGCTATACTACTTGTCCCTAACACCATTTCCAATCAGCTTTCTTGAATATGTAATGTGTCATGTTAATTGGATCAGACACTGGTCCAGCAATGACTCAACCCACAGACTGAGTTTACAATGTATGCCTCTACACAAGAGACATCTTCACAATAATAAAGCATGGAAGCCTCTGCGACCAGTGAAAAATATGCATGTATGAGTGGCTATGCATGTATTCCCAGTGTACAGATAGACACAGAATATACTGAACTGTAAATTCCCCAATTTCTGTTGCATAGTGAAGATAATTTCTTATTCTGGGGGTGCAGGTGGTTGGTTAATGCAGTTTTTTTAAACATCTACAGAAATAATTAAAGTTGTTGACAAAATATTTTTTTTGCCTTGAAGTCATACTTAAAAGAAAAATTTGCCTCAGCAAAGGATTTTTTTTTTTCAGTAAAACAGAACTACTCTGGTTTAATAATAGTTGTAATGTCTCTCTCTCTTGCAATGTGAAGAGTGGAGGGTTTTGGTTTTCACAGATTATCCTTTCCTTCGAAGAAAAGGATTATCAAAAAGGAAAACTAACAGCATTCCTGCTAGGACAACACTAAGATGAAGCAGGACTGAAAATACTTGCTTGGTAAACATTAGCTGTGATCCAGGAAAAATATCTTCAATAAATATAGAGTTTGCCCATAAATATCCTTCAGAAATAATAATCCCTAAGATTAGTAGATAAATCCTTAACATACTTCATATTATTTTGTTCTGGTGCAGCTATCTGAAATGGGTCACAAGAAAACTAACAGAGAGATCAACCCTTCAGGGAGCCACCAGGAATATTTTTGTCATATGCTGTGACTTGTTTGTAGAAGACCATTGTTGGTATATAGTAGTAGGGCTAACATTTTTCAGCACATGAACGCCAAGGTTACATCTCCAACAGTAAACTTAATAAGAAAATTTTGGAATTACCTATAATGTTTTGACAACCATGCAAACCCTTTTGGAAAGTGATCTAGTGAACAATAATTTTAAGTATCACAGTATCACAGTATATCAAGGGTTGGAAGGGACCTCAAGACATCATTAGGTACAACCCCCCTGCCAGAGCAGGATCACTTAGGGTAGTCCGCACAGGAATGCGTCCAGACAGGTTTTGAAAGTCTCCAGAGAAGGAGACTCCACAACATCCCTGGGCAGCCTGTTCCAGTGCTCCATCACCCTCACTGTAAAGAAGTTTCTCCTCATGTTGAAGTGAAAACTTTTATGTTCTAGTTTGAACCCATTGTTCCTTACCTTATCACTGTGAACTGCCAAAAAGAGCCTGGCCCCCTCCCCTTGACACCCACCCCTCACATATTTATAGACATTGATCAGATCCCCTCTCAGTCTTCTCTTCTCAAGACTAAACAGCCCAAGGGATCTCAGTCTCTCCTCATAGGGGAGATGCTCAAGTTCCCTAATCATCCTTGTGACTCTCTGTTGGATTCTCTCCAGCAGGTCTCTGTCTCTCTTGAACTGGGGAGCCCAAAATTGAATGCAGAATTCCAGCTGCAGTCTCACCAGGGCAGAGTAGAGAGGTAGAAGAACTTGTCTAGAACCGTTGGACACACCTTTCTTGATGCATCCCAGGATCCCATTGGCTCTCTTGACCACAACAGCACATTGTTGTTCCATGGAGAACTTGCTGTCCACCAGCACTCCAAGGTCTTTCTCTGTGGAGCTGCTTTCCAGCAGGGTAGCCTCTAACCTGTACTGGTGCCTGTTGTTATTTCTTCCCAGATGTAGGACCTTGCACTTGTCCTTATTAAACTTCATGAGGTTTGCCTGTGCCCAGCTCTCCAGCCTGTCCAGGTCACGTTGGTTGGCTGCACAGCCTGACGGGGTGTCAGCCAACCCCCCTCCCCCTGGTTTTGTATCATCAGAGACCTAGAAAATATAAGTCCTAAAACTGCCAAATAGAGTAATTCAGTGAGACAATAAGGCATGAAGGTGGCAAATGCTTCCTGTGTGTGCAGTACTTGGTATTTATGTTTTGTGGTTTATTTTCACTAAGATAAAAATCTCAAAGAGACTTTGACAATTCTTAGTTATATTACAGAATTTTCTCTCATGGACAATGTCATGAAGTATTTTGTGTGAAAAGGTAAAGAAAGGATAAACTAAGCCATGAATAGTATTGTTTAGACCTTACCATTTCAAAAAAATTGACCTGCATTTTTACTGTATATGTATAGAAGATAGAGGTTTTATTTAAAACTTCTCTATTAGGAATTTACATATACTTCTCTGATTTGCACAGCAAGTAAAATGTGTTGAGTTGTCATTAAGGGGGATACAAGCTTTGCTATGTCTGCTGGGTATCAACTTTCAAAATTGTGTGTGATTACGTAATTTATCATATAGACAAAATTTTAATTCATGTTGTTGTCTCTCTTTGCATGGGATTTGCTAGGATAAAGAAATTACTAATCAATATGGTGTTTTTTACTCAGTACTATCTAAACCTTCACAGAAAATTTCACCCCTGAGAAGTGCAGTCTAGCATATATCATTAGCACTTAAACATGTCAAAGAACATTCATTTCTTGCTCTTTTCTTCTCTCTGTTTTTATTTTTTTCTTTTCTTTCAGAGAGGGCAAGCTTTCATTTAACCTATATATTTCACCATAACGAGAAAACCCCTAAAAGGGAAAGTGGCACTTTATCAGAGAATCTGAATTCACTGACTACTAAATATTAAAAGGAAAAAAAAAATTAGTGAATATCAGATGAAAATCAGAGAAAAGAAGGAACCTATTTCTGGATTTGAGGAGAGTGGTGAGTAGTACATTACAGCATCTATGCATTGCTTTTATATCATTTAAGTGAGACTTCAATTGCCAAGCAGCACAGCTTTCATATGTCTGCATCTGTGGTAAATAAACCAGAGGGGCACAAACAGAAATAGAAAGCTTAAAAAAAAAAAAATCCAACAACTACTATTCATATATGTTTCTTTAACAACACTATCATACTCTCTTTTGAAATGGAGCCATTGGGCACCTAAATGCCACCCATTGTGAAAGCATGTCAAACTAATAGCCACTAGTTGGAAAACTGTAAGAGTCCAACATTTAGACTTTGTTCTGAACACCTTGTGATGGAAACAGCCAAGAGAGCTATCAAACTTTTTTGGAACAAAGACATGAAGAAATATCCATTATCTAGAGATTGGCATTATCCAGTAGCGGCTCAAAGCCAGAACATTACTTAAGGCTTGGTGAGATGTATGTGGGTTATTGCAGACAAATAAGGAGTTCCATGTTTTCATAGCTTAACCAAAGGTAGCAAACCAATCCACGTAGTTTAAATCAGCCTGTACACAATTACTCATTGAAGTCTAGCTACTTTTGAATTTCAATAATTTTTGAATTTCAGTAGTTTCAATACGACATAGCTTGCGTTTTTGTTCTTGTTGTTATAATTTTTTTGTGTTTTTTGGTTGGCTGGTTGCTTGCTTGTTTTTTTGGTTTGGGTTGGGTTTTTATGGGGGGGAGGGGGAAGGGGAATTTTCATTTGCCTGCTTGGTGTTGGCTTTCAAAGCTGTATTAGTAATACTGGAAATTCCCCTTGGTTACTTATCAGCTATTGGTCCTCCAAGAGGCATGATAATAAGGGCAACTAGAAGAATACATATCAGCAAAAACTGCATCAGAAGTAGAAAAAAGAGCCCATCTTGTTCCACTCATGACAGAAATATGAAGTAAGCAGTGAATGGCTTCTTCAGATTCTTTTCCTGGCATTTAAATGTATGTAGTCCTTCCCCTTTTTCTCCTCCAGTAACCTAGACCAGAAAAAGTTTTAAAGGGAGACTGCTGTGCTATTGTGCAGTGCATCACTTACAGAATTTATAAGCACTGCAAAAAGATCAGTAAATGGCAGAAGACAGTACAACACTACTTAAGATGCGATATAAGTCACCTCTGCCTTCACATGGCTACTAATTTGCCCAAGGAAAATCTCCTTTAAATCAAGCTCAGTGTATATGATAACAAAGGTAGATAATTGTTAAATCAATTAAAGTCATCTCAGGAATAAAAGATTCTGTAAAAATAATCCATATTATAAATCACTACTAACAATTTAAAATATTAAAATAACACTTGTAATGCTTACTTGATGAACATAAGAAGTTTATGGAAATAATCAGAATTTAAAACTGTCATAGCCAGTGGGCAAAATGCTAAATTGGTAATCAAAACCACAGATGTAAAAAACCATGAGCACTTGCCTAAATCTAAACATAAAATGATTACTCTTACCTTCTCTGTATCACAGTCTATAATTCTCACTGTACTCAACATTTGCACATTTTAAGGTTTTAAATGTTTTATTTAAAAGTAAGGAAGGATGTGTAGCTATAATTGGTAGATCTGTATGTTTCTTCTAATCTCAGATATTGTTAATGTCTCACTTCATATAAAAAAAATTAAAAAAAGGGGGTTTCTTTCCCATCTTTCCTTCTACCCATAGGAGTGATTCAGCCTGTTTTGTGGGGCTCTATGCTCATATGGGTGTTTTGCACCTTAGCTGACATCACACTGCTTTCTTGGCTGCTCAGTCTCAACTCTCTCTCCTTAGGCTGTTTAATAAAGGAGAAAGGAAGGAAGGAATTCAGAAGGAAGAAATTTGGGAGGAAGAAAGGAAAAGAAGGAAAGAAGGAAAGGAAGGAAGGAAGGAAGGAAGGAAGAAAGAAAGAAAGAAAGAAAGAAAGAAAGAAAGAAAGAAAGAAAGAAAGAAAGAAAGAAAGAAAGAAAGAAAGAAAGAAAGAAAGAAAGAAAGAAAGAAAGAAAAGAAAGAAAGAAAGAAAGAAAGAAAGAAAGAAAAGAAAGAAAGAAAGAAAGAAAAGAAAGAAGAAAGAAAGAAAGAAAAGAAAGAAAGAAAGAAAGAAAGAAAGAAAGAAAGAAAGAAAGAAAGAAGAAAGAAAGAAAGAAAGAAAGAAAGAAAGAAAGAAAGAAAGAAAGAAAGAAAGAAAGAAAAGAAGAAAGAAAGAAAGAAAGAAAGAAAAGAAAGAAAGAAAGAAAGAAAAGAAAAGAAAGAAAGAAAGAAAGAAAGAAAGAAAGAAAGAAAGAAAGAAAGAAAGAAAGAAAGAAAGAAAAGAAAGAAAGAAAAGAAAGAAAGAAAGAAAGAAAGAAAGAAAGAAAGAAAGAAAGAAGAAAGAAAGAAGAAAGAAAGAAAGAAAGAAAGAAAGAAAGAAAGAAAGAAAGAAAGAAAGAAAGAAAGAAAGAAAGAAAAGAAAGAAAGAAAGAAAGAAAGAAAAGAAAGAAAGAAAGAAAAGAAAGAAAGAAAAAGAAAGAAAGAAAGAAAGAAAGAAAGAAAGAAAGAAAGAAAAAGAAAGAAAGAAAGAAAGAAAGAAGAAAGAAAGAAAGAAAAAAGAAAGAAAGAAAAGAAAGAAAGAAAGAAAGAAAGAAAGAAAAGAAAGAAAGAAAGAAAGAAAGAAAAGAAAGAAAAGAAAAGAAAGAAAGAAAGAAAGAAAGAAAGAAAGAAAGAAAGAAAAAGAAAGAAAGAAGAAAGAAAGAGAAGGAAGAAAGAAAGAAAGAAAGAAAGAAAAGAAAGAAAGAAAGAAAAAGAAAGAAAGAAAGAAAGAAAGAAAGAAAGAAAGAAAGAAAAAGAAAGAAAGAAAGAAAGAAAGAAAGAAAAAGAAAGAAAGAAAGAAAGAAAGAAAGAAAGAAAGAAAGAAAGAAAAGAAAAGAAAGAAAGAAAGAAAGAAAGGAAAGAAAGAAAGAAAGAAGAAAGAAAGAAAGAAAGAAAGAAAGAAGAAAGAAAGAAAGAAAGAAAGAAGAAAAAGAAAGAAAGAAAGAAAGAAAAGAAAGAAAGAAAGAAAAGAAAGAAAGAAAGAAAGAAAGAAAGAAAGAAAGAAAGAAAGAAAGAAAGAAAGAAAGAAAAGAAAGAAAGAAAGAAAAAGAAAAAGAAAGAAAGAGAAAGAGACACGTCAGCAGCTGCAGTATTGAGACCTCCTTCAGTGCTTGTACCTGGGCTGTGTACTCTCTTGTGCTGGTTAGGGGCCAGACAGATCGTCTCTTGCCCCGAAAGGGACAAAAGAGGTGTATCTCATGCGGCAGTGGCAGGGGGCACCCAGCCTAAACTGCCACATCTCTCCACTTCCACTTCTGCCCCTCCCCTTCTCTATCCCTTCCACTCACTCTTCCCTCTCCTCTCTCTCTCCTCCACCTCCTCCCCACCCCCAATACTTCTTGTATTACTAATACATGAAGTAAATATACTCTAATTTGTCCACAGTACTTTTTCTGGAAACATTCAAACAACTTATTGTATCTGTAATGGCATTAGAACTTTGCTATTGTTTTTATCGTCAAGAGTTCTTTTATCAGCATTACACTTTTGAAATAGCTTCAATTCGTTCACTAGAAGAGATCCTCCCTACAAAGGCTGATGGCAACTGTATTTTCCTTCAAGATATTTTTTGTACATCTTTTTAAGGCCATCACTTCTGTTTCACAATAAAGCAAATTCTATGGGGATAAATAAAAGCAAGGAATAAATGGGCAGAGACACAATACACATATGCTAGTCTGTATTTAGAGATGTGATTTTTGTTGTCGTTTCTGTTGCAGCCTTTTTCTATGGTGATGTACGTGGATTTGGGCTCAAAAGTCCCTGGCAACATTTGGAGGTTTCAGACACACTAGTAGAGTATTCTTCATCCTTTTTCTTCATCTTACAAATCCTAAAGGTATGTTAACCTTTGATTTTTATTTAAATTATTTTCTTTATTGGTTTGCTAAATTGAATAAACCAGGTGAATGGAGTGAGCTAGGTGTAGCAATATGAAAGACTACTGAATGTTTCAGTATATTATCTACATACTGAAAGGAATTCTGTACTACTCCTTCAATATTATAATTATTCTATGAATAATATACATTATGGAAATGCACTTAAAAATGGTGAAGAATCATTATCTTTACATCTTATGCTACTTTCATTGAGGAGCAGTCACTTTCACAAAAATTATACCTAATACACTATGATTTAAATTACTTGCTACCACATCTTCTGGCTAACTTTAAAAAGTGTTTCCAGATGCTCTCAAAATAAAGAATATAATGTTAATAGTGCTACTAGCCACAGGGTGCCTTACATCTGAGATCCAGAGCCATTATACTTTGAAAAACATAAATTAAAAATGTGAGAGCCATTTATTTTTTTCAGTTGTATAATGACAGTAGCTATTCAAATAAGTAAAATGTATAATCAGTGTTTATTTCTTCCAGCTTACATTTGCTTACATAATCAAGTGGAATTTTGATCCTACAGAAGTTCCTTTGACCACATTATCAGATACTGTAAGTCAGTGTTACTGAGATGTGTATGAGCACAAAGACAGATTCCTTCAGAAGTAATTTGTCCAAAATGTTTAGGAAACATTTTTTTAAACACAGTTGAAAACTTGCACAATAAACAGTATGACATTCTGTAAGCTAAGTCAAACTACTTTGCTTTGTTTGAAAAAGTATGAGGTATTTGAACTCTTATAGATTTCTCATATTTTAACAGCAGCAGAACCTGTTGCAACAAGGCAAGGTTAACGATTTTAAACTACAAGAAGGTAGATTTGGATTGCATATAGGGAGGATTTTTTTCTTTTTTCTTTTTTACAGTGCAGATGATGAAACACTGGAACAGATTTCTCAAAGAGGTTGTAGAAGCCTTATCCCTGGAAATATTCAAGGTAGGTTGGATGGGACTCTGTGTAACCTGATATAGTTGGGGATGTCCCTGCTTACTGGAGAGGAGGCTGGACCTCCTCCAACACAAACTATTCTATGATTCTATGATCTTATTTGTTTTGGGTCAATGTTCTTCTTCTGTGACTTTGCAGCTATTCCACTTTATTCCTGGCCACCTTACTGCTAGAAATTAGTTTAATTTATTTTTTAATTTATATTTTTAAATTTTGTAAAAATGTATAGAGTATTATAAATCTTGAAGTAATAGCAAACTAATTAAAGCAGTTAGAACTGCTATTTAAACTGGTAGATGAAATTTGTTATAAGATATTGTCTATATATTTGTCACTTAAGAACCTAAATTCATAGTAGATATTCATAAGCTGAAAAAATATCCTAAAAACTGGGAATTTAGTACAAAAAAATCAATGTCATCCACATGTGAATTTCATGTTAATTGGGGTTAAATTAACGAGACAGGAATTATAAAAATACAGTTATTTTTATTTTCCCAAAAACCCCAACCCCAAATTATGTACACTACTGATAAAAAAATTATTTACAGGTTCTATTCAGTCACAGATTATTCCAGGATGCTTGCAGCAATTTAGTACAAATTGGAAAATTCAGAGAATGGAAAAGGCTAAGCCACAAATAGCTTCACCCCTCTTATAAACCAAAGGCTGGCCAAGAAACTGCTAAGGAAGTATGGGAACCTGATTTTTACTCACGAGATTGGACTAGGAATTTGAAGGTGGTCCCTAGCTCTCCCTCTCTTGCTGACAGGCTCCAGAAACTGCTGACCTTATAATCCAATTTGGTGAGTGACGTGGCTTAAAACCAAAATGGGGGGACCCGCCAGAAATCAGAAGTGTCGATAGACACGGCTGCCACGAGGGAAACTCCTGCAGTGCAAGGAAAAGCCACAGGATCAGTCCCAGGCAGACAGGATCACAGGAGGCAGGTGGGTCTGGGAGAAGCTTGTTAAGTGCCGGTTCCTCCAAGGTAGCCACAAATCCAGGGCAAGGTGAGTAGGGTCCAAAAATGAGAGTCCAAAAATGAGCTCAGAGACAATAGGTGAAATCCTTTGTCCCCAGGAGGTGGGGAAGGCCATTTCACGCCTTTGCCTCCCCTATTCAGACCTCTGCTGAGAGATAATAAGGGAAGCGGGGGGAACACCCTGCAACAGAATTTCTGTAGACCGACAAATAAATGCGATTGGAGCACATTCTGTTGCAGCCACATAAATAGTCTACTCTGTCTAGGTTCTTGTTGCTTTACATGTTTATCCAAAAGAGAAGTAAGATTTTAATGTCATAGCTGAATCTAAATACTAGCAGATGCCTCCTTTCCTGACTTTTTCAGACATTATATGTATGTGCATATGATGTTCACATCTAAGAGTTATATACCGGCAGTACACTGTAATAATTTCAGCCCTGCTGATCATGAAAAGTTCTACAGATGTACTGTAGTCATAGAATCATAGAATCATAGAATCATAGAATAATCCAGGCCAGAAGGGACCTCCAAAGAGCACCTGATCTGACCTCGACACTGTTAGCAGGGACATCCTCAAGTAGATCAGGTTGCCCAGAGCCAACTCAAGTCTTACTTTGAATATCTCTAGGAAAGGGGCCTCAACCACCTCCCTGGGCAACCTGTTCCAGTGTTCCACTACCCTCATAGTAAAGAACTTCTTCCTGATATCCAGTCTAAATCTGCCCTTCTCTAGTTTGAAGCCATTGCCCCTTGTCCTGTCACTGCAGGCCTTTGTAAACAGTTTGTCTCCATCCTTTCTGTAGATCACCTTCAGGTACTGGAAGGCTGCTATTAGGTCTCCCTGGAGCCTCATCTTCTCCAGGCTGAACAATCCTGGCTCCCTCAGCGTTTCTGTAGCAGAGGTGTTCCAATCCCCTGATCATTTTCATTGCGCTCCATCAGGTCCATGTCTTTCCTACACTGAGGGCTCCAGACATGTCCACAGTACTGCAGGTGAGGTCTCACCAGAGCAGAGTAAAGTGGCAGAATCACTTCTCTGGATCTGCTTGATGTCTTTTGATGCAGCCCAGGATGTGATTTGCCTTCTGTGCTGCAAGCACACACTGTCTGCTCATGTCCAATTTCTCATCCATCAGCACCTCCAAGTCCTTTTCCACAGGCCTGCTTTCTAACATCTCATCTCCCACTTGGTACTGATAACAAAGATTGTTCCAGACCAGGTGAAGAACCTTGCACTTGCTCTTGTTGAACCTCATGAGGTTCACTAGACTCACCTGTGTCAGTGTGACAGTTTCAAACCATCACACTCACCTCTCCAGCTTGTCCAGGTCCCTCTGGATGATGTTCTGTCCCTTTGGTGTATCAAAGGCATCACATTGCTTGGTGTCATCTGCAAACTTGCTGATGGTGCACTCAATCTCACTGTCTATGTCATTGATTAAAATATTAAACAGTACAGGTCCCAGTATGGACCCTTGAGTGACACCACTTGTCACTGCTCTCAATCTGGACTTCAAGTCACTGAGCACCACTGGATATGATCTTCCATCCAATTACTTATCCAGTGAACAGTCCAGCCATTAAATTCATCTCTCTCCAACTCTGCAAGCAGGATGTTGGGGATGGACCATGTCAAAAGCCTTGAAGAAGTCCACATAGATCACATCCATAGGTTGTCCCTTATCTACTGACATAGTTACTTTACCATAGAGAGCCACAAGGTTAGTCAGGCAGGACCTGCCCCTAGAAAACCCATGCTGGCTGTCTTGACTCACCTCCCTGTCCTCCATGTGCCTCAGCATGGCATCTAGGAGGATCTGTTCCATGATATTCCCAGGCATGGAGGTGAGGCTGACAGGTCAGTAGTTCCCAGGATCCTTCTTTCTACCCAGGGACATCACCTGACTTCCAAGACTTCTCAAATATCATGGAAAGTGGCAACTACATCAGCTAATCCTTGGGCCTCTGGGATGCATTTCATCAGGTCTCATGGACTTGTATATCTTCAGCTTCCTCAGCTGATCATGCACCTTGTCTTCACTCACAGTGGGAGGGACCATGTCACCCTGGTCTTCAGCTTGTGGTCCATCAACACAAGAGCAATGAGGAGAGGGGTTGCCAGTGAAGACTGAGGCAAAAATATTGTTGAAAATCTCAGCCTTCTCCTTGTCCATTGATAGAAGTTCCACACTGTTGCTCATCAGGGCAGGGGGATGCTTTCTTCAGCCCTCCTTTTCTGGTTAATATACCTGTGGAAGCCTTTCTTGGTTTTCTTTACATCCCTTGACAAGTTCAGGTCCAGCTGTATCTTGGCCTTCCTGACCTTGTCCCTACACAGCCAGGCACCATTCCTAAACTCTTCCCAGGATGCCTGTCCCTGCTTCCATTTCCTGTGTAGCCCCAATTTGCCCTTTAGTTTGACCATCAGGTCACAGCTCAACCATGGTGGTCTCTTGCCCTCCTTTTCCAATTTCCTACATGTGGGGATTGAGATGTTTTGTGCTCTATAGAGAGTATCCTTAAAGGTCTGCCAGTTCTGTTCCACTCCCTTGTCCCTGAGGGTCATTTCCCATCACCACAAATTGTTTAACAGAGATCAATTATGCATTTGAGCTGGGTTAGTACAGACTGTTCTCACAAGCCTCCCTCTCCCAACACAGGAGGGAAAGTACCACCACCAAACACTCCCCCAGCCACCCCCCCCCAAAAAAAAAAAAACAACCAAAAACAAACAAACAAAAAAAACCCCAAACAAAAAACCCCCCAACTGTAGGTTGAGATAAAGACTTTTACTGGAAATGAGATTATACAACGTACAATTGCCTTAGTCTATTTACAAAAAATTACAGCAAAATGCAGAAACAGCAGCAGAAACTGGAGATAAAACTTTCCACCACCCAAGCACAAAGAAGCCAGGCCAGCCAAAAAGACCAACACCCTAAACCCAGAAACCAGAAGCAGAAATATGAACTTCAAGCCCCATGATACTTTGCTCCATCCAGCACTTTCACTTTGAAGCATGACAGCAGCATGGCATCGAATATCACTAGCAGATTGAAGTCAACCCATGGCAGTATTACATCTTCAAATCTTTCAACTAGAAGTTACAGGTATCAGCGTCCTTATTAATCAGCCATATCTCCCTCATTCTGGCAGAAGTTTTTTGGTTTCTGACCTTTCCCGTTATTCTCTGGAAATGTACAAAATGCATTCCAAACTGCATTAGATTTAATATAAAACTTCGTCTAAATTCACCAAGTGAAATCATGCTTGAAAAACCTGATCACCTTCAATAAAAAAGTAATGTGTTAAGTTGATGTGGGCTGAGCAGTGGATGTTGTCTACCTCTATTTCCCCGCAGCCTTCTCCTAGAGAAACTGATGCGTTGTGGGATGGATAAGGGGTCTGTGCCCCTGGTGGGGAAACAGGTGGCATGCCACACATAGAAGGTTGTGGTAAATAGCTCTTTTTCAAATTAGCCATCTGTCCCAAGTAGAATGATCAAGGGATCAATATTGGGTCAAACAGCATTCACTATCTTTATAAATGGTCTGTATGATGGGATCAAATGTACCCTGATGAAGTTTACTGATGATACCAAACTGAGTGGGAGAGTAGAACTTCAAGAAGGGAGAGCCATTATGAAGGGAGATATGAATAGGCTGGAAGAATGCACTAACATGAAACATATGAAGCTCATCAAGGACAAATGTAAGGTCTTGCACCTGGGAAAACACAATCCAGGAGTGCAGGTCTGAGGTAAAATTACCTGAAGGATCAACATCTTGACCATAGCGCATGGTTAAAGATGAGATGAGCAGAAGCATTCCTGCTGGGGCTTCCTCAGAAAAGCTTACTTCATGACAAGCTTATGCTTTGAAATCAGTTTACCACTCAGTTTTGCTGGCTTTGGAGAAATACTGCATAGTCTGTCTCTCTTCAGTTGGTCAGAAAATCTCTAATTCCCTGATCTTGTTTTCCATATAATCTACCATTTATTTCCTATGGTAATTGCTTGGGGTTATTTCAAATAAGCTTTTTTAAAAATAATCATAATAATGCTATTAGAATCCCCACAATATTTATTTGAAATTCTTGTTTATGTGTATTTTGCATTGTATGTTATCCATCTCACAAGCAGATTATTCTTGTAAAACAGCCTGGCAATACCATTTTTGCTTCATTAGAGATATGCAAGGATTTTAATACCCTCTTTAATGTTCTGTACAGAAAAAGTCCATGTTACATACAAATGGATTTTGTAACTGCATCATATGTCATCAGCTCCTTTCTGAAGAAGATATTTTGGCTTTATTGTGAAGGGGTTGAAAAATATTTTTGATATATATATATATATATGATTTAAAAAATATTTTTCTTTCAGTTTTCAGTAATAGTGTATGTGATACATGATGCCTAATTGTACTATGATTTATATCACTGAGTGCAAAAAATGCTGACATTAACTGTATCTGATAGAAAATCCTGGTGAGCCAAGTGATTTTAAAGATGCATTATTTGAAAAAAAAAAAATCGGTATACAGAGCATAGTGCCAGAGGCTGTTCAAGACGTTATCGTACTACTCTCTTGTGACAACAGCTCCAGTATCATGATTATTATTAAACTAGGAAGACACAGACTGGAAGAAATATTCAGAGGTTTTGACAATCATCTGGGGTTTTGGAGGGTTTTGGGGGTTTTTTTGTTTGTTTTCTTATAGGACATATCCAAAGTATTCAGAAAAAGGAGAATTTTACCACAGCTATAGAGAATGTCAATTGTTAAATCTTAATAATGGCATGAACTATCTAGTCCTACTAATAAATAAATATAGATCTAAGACAAAAACCTAAACATTTCTAAGTAGTAGGATGTGAGTATACCCCTGCACCTTTGAATTTCTTGTTTTGATATAATCTGCTATGTTTGCAGGGGGATGGTTGCTACATCACCATCTCTTCCAAATTCCAATTAGGAAGTTCATTTGCAGCATGGTTAAGGTGATGCAAGGGAGAGTATTCTTCCTGTAACTGAAACTTCTGTCTTTTGGTAGAATTAGTCTAAATATTTAACACTACTTTGATACAGTTTCATTATTTCATCAGTAGAGACATCACATCTGATCACATCTATGAGTACTTAGAGGCTTGTAAGTATGCAGATTATTTTGCTGACATATATGCACACTAATGGTATCCTGGGATGCATCAAGAAAGGTGTGTCCAGCTGGTCTAGTGAAGTTCTTCTACCTCTTTACTGTGCCCTGGTGAGACCACACCTGGAATACCACGACCAGTTTTAGGGTCCCCAGTACAAGAGAGACAGAGAACGCTGGAGAAAGTCCAATGGAGGGCCACGAGGATGACTGGGGGACTTGAACATCTTCCCTATGAAGAGAGACTGAGAGCCCTGGGGCTATTTAGTCTTGAGAAGAGAAAACTGAGAGGGGATCTAATCAACGTGTATAAATATCTGAGGGGTGGGTGTCAAGTGGAAGGGTCCAGGCTCTTTTTGGTAATTCAGAGTGATAAGACAAGGAACAATAGGTTCAAACTTGAACATAGAAGATTTCACCTCAACATGAGGAGAAACTTCTTTACAGTGAGAGTGTTGGATCTCTGAAACAGGATGCCTAGGGGGATTGTGGAGTCTCCTTCTTTCAGAACCCCCCTGGATGCATTCCTGTGTGGACTGTGATTCTGCTTTGGCAGGGGAGTTGGACCCAATGATCTCTTGAGGTCTTCCAACCTCTAATATATTGTGATACTACAATACTGCAATGACATTTTATGAATTATTAATTGACATACAGAACATTTTTCACATTATTTTTAGTATTCACCTCTACACTGAAAATTATATATATCCTATATATTATGTTATATTAATCATAGTATATTGAATTTGTTTGGTATATACTATTTTTAGAAGAAGCTTTTTGTAATGTTTAACAAGACATAAAGAAAGATGTTGGTATTAGAAATTGTGTTGCTCAACTTCTAAATTACAGCTTTTCCACATATTTAAATAAACTTTCTTTTGAGGTCACTTATGACAGTTTACTATGATTCTGTTTTCAGAAGCATTCATCAGTCAGAGGTAACAGGAGCTAGATCAGGTTTTCCAAAATTAGCACGCACCTATAAAACAAACACATAATTCCAGCGACCATCTCAAGTTACCTAAGATTTGAAAGGAATGTTTGAACTGGTAACTTGTTGTAGTGTGAAGTATTTATATAACAAATTATAAAAGAAGCATTTAAACTTACCTACATGCTGCTTGAATCAGTAAACAGAAAGTGGAATACAAAACTGATTGTTAAATATTCATGAGATGAAACTTGCTTTTATTACTTCAGAAAAGAAACCATGAAGGAATTGTGAAAAATAAAGACAACTGTAGATTTTATTTAACTTTTCTCACTGGAGTTCAGGATAAAATGACTGAATAATGAAAGGATTTAACAGGAATCAAGAGCCACCATTTTGATTAGAGACAGTTTAAAGCATTCAAGAGTTTAGAGACTACATTGTACAGTTAATTTTTTGACACCATTCCTCAGTGAAATTGATGAACAATATTTGATTTGTTGCATAAAGAACCAAATATTGGGAAAAAAAGTCTATTTTGGTTTATTAAATAATAAGAATTCTCTTATTAACATCTACCAATAAAATATTAATATGTAAAAAAATAATTGAATTGGATAATGCTTTGCTTTTCAATATTACTTTTTACCCTGGGTTTAAATCTTGAAGTGAACAATATACATACCTTTGTAAATTCCCACTTCCATTTAATATTTTAATAGTTTTAAGAAACTTCATAAACTTGATTTATATATATATATATAGTTCCACTTCTCAGGACTGGGTTGTTTTTGTTCTTGTGGTCATCTTGTTTTGGTTTGGTTTGTTTTCTCCTTCTCTTTGTCTTCTTCTGTTGTCTCTTCATCAGTCTGGATAAGCAGTGTTTCAGAACATGTCTTGCCATCTCTCTTGTATTTGTAACGAGAGGAAGCCTTTACTCATAGCTCAGAGCAAAAAGGAGCCTGTCTCTCTGCAGTCTCAGCTACCCCACAAAAGTCCTGTGGATTTTGATTCTTTTATAAGAATATGTACTACAATGTCCTCTGAACAAGAATCAAGCAACAATTGCAGATTAACTGGATTAAAATACGAACAGCTACAAAAACAAAACACGTAAGAGACTTTAGATAATTCCCAAGTCCATTCTGAGCAGAAAGAGACAACTAAGGATCAAAGTACTAGTCTCACTTCCACTGTGTGGACAGTTGAATGTGTGATGAGAGGCAAAAATTGCATAGCAAACAATGACCAGAAATTATGAGGAAATGAGATACCCTATGAACCTGGAATTTTAATAGACCAACATCATTTTCACAGAAGAAAGAGTACATTTTACCAATAATGGAACTAGACAGATGGCTTTTTTTCAGGACAGACATGTTTGCCATTTTTATCATTAAGAATGTCTTCCAGAATACTGAGGTAGTTGAACTCCAGCACTCTGATGGGTTTTGCTAAACCATTTGGCAAGTGTGAACATCCATTAATGCACAATGTGAACTGATGAAGGTGTGTAACAGAAACTATAACTCTCAACATCCTTACTGCAGAAAGAGGTGTTGAGAAATATGTAATTTGGGACTATAAAGTAAAGGTGTAGTGTAGGAAGATAGCAAACCTTTGAACAACTTTTGAGAAGGCTATGTTTTGTCTTTGAGTAGGAAAGAATGTAAACACCTTGTAACTGAAGAGAAAGACTAGGCAGAAGTTGACTGGATATGTTGAGAAGCTTGTTTGTCAGTATTAACCTATTGCATGCTTTGCTTGGACCCATGTCAGTGAAAAGGTATCCAATTGGGATGTGGCAGCTCTGTATTAGAAAAGTATATAAGCTGACTACGTAAGAGAGGCTTTGGCTTATGCTTGAGCTCTTGTTTTACTTTTGCTTGTGCTTAGTGCTTTGTTTAGTTGCTTAGGCAATAAATGCTTTTGTCTTTCACAATAAGAGTCTTCTCGTCATGGCCTCACATGGAAGCACCATAACATGCAGCCTATGAGAAGAACATGACTGCTGCAATTATAGTGCAGAAATTTGTGAACAGGTGTTAGTGAGATAGCATTTTACTTCTAAGTGCATGTGGTTTTCTTTGAGGGGAGGGGAGTTGGGGGTTTTTCGTTTGTTTGGTCGGTTGGTTTGGTTTGTTTTTTCCTGTGACAAAAAGGTAAAACTCATTAAAACTAGAAAACCTGGTAATAAAATTTTAAAACAGATATCTATGGTTTTGCCACGGAAGTATTTTATGTCCCTATATACAAGGTGACAAGATATTTAGAAAACTGCTTCATAGAATGATGCATGATAAAATAAGACTTCTACAATATCTACATTGTGCAGAGCTTACTTCTTACTGAAAGAATATTAGTGTAAGGTAGATTTTTGCTTGAAAGAGAATTGGAAGTCATTGCAACACATTTTAGATGTGGTATCATGAGAAGGACACACATCACATATCAGGGACTGAAGCATGAGAAATGTAGCAAGAACATGCCATCTGCATGAGCTGGATCTCCAGGGTAGAATGTGGGAAGTGATGGAAAGAGAAGGTAGTTTACAACCATATAAGTCAACTTGATCCTTCTAAAAAGCAGGAAACAATTTTAGGGTTGGGATATTTACATTTTATATTAATATTTAATGTAAGAAACAACACAATCATTGTAAATTAGGACCTCCTTTTTGCTAGGTAGTCTTTTGGTAAAACCAAAAGTCTAAGAATGTCACACCCAAGCCAAACAGCTGTATTTATAGTGTAAAGCACTTCTGAGTCTTTGAAGGAACATTGCAGAACAGTTTAAATCACTCAGTGCCAAATGAGGTCTTGGGGATCATGTTGCAGCCCGTTGTAGGAGGCATACAGCTAAAAAAAAATGTGGTTTTCTATTCTATGGAGGTTATCTCCTATAAATTGAAGCTAAAAAAAGGGTAGACAGGAAGCAGAAACAACTGAGAGAATGTCAAGCAAAAGAGGTTGCTTTAATGTGGGGCACAAAAACTTCTATATACAGGAAAACATATCCAGCTCCAACTACCAAACAGCTGTATGAAGCAGAACACAGGGGAACAGTACGATTTGTAACGGAAGACCCACTGAATTTATTAATCAAAAGATAGGGATAACAATAAAATGTAACAGCAGAGCACAGTGACAGAGGGAGAATGACTAAGAATGCATCTGAACAACAAGGCCAGGATAAAGACAGTTTGTCCATAAAGAGGTGAAACAGCAGAAATAAAATAAGAATAAAATAGAGGCAGTAAGTAAGACTGCCCAAAAAAATTATGGCAGGAATGAAAGAAAGTTTCTTCAATACAACAGGTAAAATATGGACAGGAACACTCCTAGCAACTCAGCAATCTTGTTTCCAAAAAATTGTTTTAGTTTTATTTTTTCTGGATTTATTCCATTTAACCTACAGCTTTCCATTCATGTCGAATTTCACCTGAACTTTATCTTCAAATGCAAATAAAAGGTTGTATCAGTGTGAGCTAAAATTCCCCCCCACACCGACAATAACCAGGCTAGCTCAGTCTGGAAAGCAAATGAAAGCTGTATTTATAAGCAGATCTACAATCTATGATGAAATGCAATGAATATGTACAAATATACAAATTTCACAACGTTTGCAAATATATACAATCAACAGAAAAGCACAACCAAGCTCGCTTTGCTTCCCCCCAAAAGGGGCCTTTCCCAAGGGGCCTGCCCCCTGGCAGAAAGCAGAGTTAGTTAAAAGTAAAGAGGCTGTTAACTTAGCTCGCCAAGGTCAGTGTGTTATCTTCAGCCAGAAGAGAAGAAGCAGCAGCAGCCAGACAGCCCAGCAAGTTGCCCCAAGTGCCCCTACTTTGTTTTGAGTAATAGTTCTTAAACATTTCTATCTATCCAATGGAAGTGTTTAGAACAATCATTATTTTCCTTTCTTACACCCAATAGTGACTTATTTACACTCTTTCGCTTTCTCTGCTTGAACTTTGAGAAGAGAAATTAAAGAGACAGTTTCAAACCATCATAAAGGTTCAAAGAAATATCATGGTGGTCAACCTCAATTCCAGGGAAGGTGATCGAAAAATTAATCCTGCAAGCCTTTTCCAGGCACATAAAGAACAAGAAAGACATAAAAACAATCAAACAAAACCAACAACAAAAAACAAACAAACAACAAAAAAATGAACTGAACCAAATTAAACAATTCAGCTGTGTCAGTGTGAGCTGAAATTCCTCCCCCCTCTCCCCCGACAATAACCAGGCTAGCTCAGTCTGGAAGCAAATGAAAGCTGCATTTACAAGCAAAATCTACAATCTATGATGAAATGCAATGAATATGTACAAATATACAAAATTCACAACATTTACAAATATATACAATCAACAGAAAAGCACAACCAAGCCCCTTTTGCTTCCCCCCAAAGGGGACCTTTCCCAAGGGGCCTCCCTCCCAGGGTCTTCCTCCCCCCAGGCCCCTCTGGACAGAAAGCAGAGTTAGCTAAAGCAGAGAAGTTGTTAGCTTAGCTCACCAAGGTCAGTATGTTATCTTCAGCCAGAAGAGAAAAAGAAACAGCATCCAGACACCCTAGCAAGCTGCCCCCACTGCAGAATGCAGAGTGCCCAAAAACTTTGTTTTTGGTAATAGTTCTTAAACATTTCTATCTTTCCAATGGAAGTGTTTAGAACAATCGTTATTTTGCTTTGTTACACCCAATAGTGACTTATTCACACTCTTTAGCTTTCTCTGCTTGAACTTTGAGAAGAGAAATTAAAGAGGCAGTTTCAAACCATCACATCAGCACAGATTTACCAAAGCAAAGTCATTTTTGACTAACCTGACAAGTTTCGTTATGAAATGACTATCAGGGTAAGTAAGAGAAGGCCAATGGATATTGCCCCCATAGTCATCAGCAAGGCTTTCAGCGTTGTCTCTGAGAACCTTGTGAAGGATAAGTTAGGTGAGCACACTTTATGCAGCCAGGCTCTCTTCAGTAGTATTCTGTCAGTGGACTAGATGCAAGGGGCAAAAACTGAAACACAAGATGTTTTGCCTGAACATATCTTCCTCTGTGGAGATATTTAAAAGCTGTCTGGAATTGGTCGTGGGTAACCTGGCTCTGGATGTTACTGCTTGATCAAGGGACTTGGACAGTACTCTAGAGGTCCCTTTCAATCTTCACCGTCTGGGATTTATTCAAAGGTTCAAAGGAAGTCTTTTAGGCCTGAGGAATTTGCAGTTACTGATAAGCCATGCCACTGGATAAACATCTTCCTAGACTTAATAACAAACTAAAGTGGGCTAGCAATAAGGGTCAGGCTTCCCAAAGTGATAACCCAAACTAAAATAAAAGTATATAAAAAAAAATTAAAATAAAAATAATTATAATAATGATTGATAACAATGTTGATGATGATGAGGATGAGGATGATGGTGATGATGATGATAATAATAATTCTTTTAAAAAATAAAAGACAGACATTTAAAAGACTGAAAAAACAAACAAAACTCCAAACTTGTTAGAGAGAAAAATATGACAATTCAGTATGGAAGGGAGAGGAACAGAATTCAGAAAAGAAACCTTGATAAATGGTTTTAGAAAACAAGTCCATAGTCTGAATGCTATCTGCAACTACAACATCTCTGAAAATCTTTCAATGAAGAAACTTGGTTTGGAAAAAAAAAAGGACATTGTTTTTTATTATCAAAGCAACAAGATATATTAAACAAACTAGGCTGTAGACAGATGTGAAAAAATGGGGGGGGGGGGTGGGGGGGTGTGTCACTAAATATGGCAAAACCAATATAGGACATCTCGCTGCTGTCCTTTGGAAACAGAGAAGGAAATAGAGAAAACCCAGAGCAGTTTCATTGCTTAATATTTAGCATTCAGGGTTAGATGGTAAAGAGGACAGTGAAGTATCTATTAGTGTCAGTCATAACCTTAAAGTGCTTTTGTCATTACAACTATTATTAATACTAATGAATTATTACAATCCAATTATAATGAGTATCTATTAAATTCCTGAGGAAAACCATTGTTTGAAAGTGTACAAATAGGTCTGTCAGTAGTCTATATGACTGTTTTGCTCAACAATTTACAAGAGTTTATCAAATGATTTCTTCCCAGTTTGCCTTCCCACTCTTTCTAATGGAGTTAGGTTTGAACAAGAGCTTGCTAGGGTGAGTGTAGCAGAGACAGCTGGCCTGAACTGGCCACATGGAATGAAATTAAGCCTCAGGTAAAAGAGAAGGAAGAGGGACCATTCTTGGTTATTGCAGCCGGTTTGATATTCTGCTTTTCAGGAAGTGGCTAAAGATCTGCCTGCAATGGGAAATAGTGATAGAACTCCTCTTTCTGATTTCCTTTCAAGTGCAGCTTTTGCTTTAGTTATTAAACTGCCCCTATCTCAGTTTTTGAGTCTCCATAACTTGCATTTTTTCTCTGTTCCACATTAGAAAGGGATGAACAAGCGATTATGTGGGTGTTGGACTCGTTGGCTGGGTCAACCCACAACAGAGGCTTCCATGCTCCTGATGCTTGTTTGCTTGTCAGCCTATGCTCATTCTGTCTCCCTCTACATTTACTAATCCTTGTTCACTTATGTTGAAGTATGTGCTATACATCTATCAGGTAATTAACAATCTTTAACACTCATATTTTAAACCATCTGTGAGAATAAAGTGCCATGGTGCTGATGATAGAATAAATTTAGCACAGGTGGTGACGATCCCTGATGAGATCTTTTCTTAATCTAGTCATGAAGATCAGTATTGAAAGCTTTTTAACCAGAGAATTTGGAACTAATAGGTTGATTTATTATCCATTTTTATTCTAAATGTATGGTGTGGTTTTTTTTCTCTTTATCTCCTACCTTTTGTTCCCACTATTACTTATCTTCTTTTTTTCAGTTTTGCTGGTTATTCTTCTTTGTATCCAGCAGGAATTTCTGCCTGTAAGAAACCCTTTGTCCCTTATCTGCTGTGCTGCCTACCCACTTCTTGTTGTTAAAGGTATAAATGTACCCATCTTTTTTTTTTTCCTTTGTTTTTGCCCCTAAGATGGTTACTCTTTGCTCATACATTTATGTCACAGACTAACAAATTGTGCTTAGATATTCCATGACAGTGTAACAAAATAATTATACCGTGTTTCCAGATGCATAGTTTGTGAAAGGTTCATGAGTGAAAGGTTCAAGTCAAAATAATATTATTATCTACATTCTCATTAGAATGATTTTGATTTATAGATATCACAAACCTCTATTTTGATTGCAGTGGTTTCAATCACATTTTGGAATGGGAGAGTTTTCAAATGTGCATTAGTTCTTATGAAATAGCCTTCTGGGCAGAGTACAGAGACCCAAGGTATTTACTTTAAATGAGAAACCTTTCAGCAAGCTCAGACACAATATTAAACACTGCATGAGATTTGCTTGGTAGCTGGACATAGTTCACTAAAGCTCCAGGAAGTTGATTTTCATGCTGTGTTATTCACAGAACTACTTGCTTGATTTTCTATCATTATGTTAGGACAATCACTAACAAGGAGTAATGAATAATAACAAAGAAACTGGCGATTTCCAGGTTTCATGACACAGCAGGGATTTCATCTGTTAGTGCAAACAGAACAGTGGTGTGATGGCAAGACCACTCTCCCTTACAAAGTCATGGTGATTGTGAGAAGTGTATGACAACTGAAAAAGACAAATATCAGCATGGTTTATCTAGGGAACTTATGTCCAGTCAGCCTTTCTTTTTTTACTGAAAAAAAAATATTTCCAAACTCACGAAAGACATAAAGCTAATAAGGAATCACACTTACCCAACATGCTTTCTTTCTGTGATTAAATATCCAACTTCATCAACAAGAGGAACTAAAATACATTTTTCTCTATTAATGTTACTGACAATATTCTCCATAGTATTCTGGTTTAGAAGCACAGGAGGTATGGGGTAAATAGATGCACTTTGTGTTAAACTAAGAACCAAATCCAAAGGCTAACAATCAATGGCTTGAAAACCATTATCAAATGAAGTGCCTTGCCACTGGAACTGATATTGTGCATTAATGTTATCAGGTTCATGGGCGGTATGACAAAACATACTCTCAGCATCTTCATCTGTTCAGGAGCAGTGGCTGACATATCAAATGATAGCACTTCAGAAGGATCTTGAGCAGCTTAAGGATCGAGACAGTAATAGAAGCAGGTCACACCAGAAAATTCCTAACATTAAAGAAGAAATTTCCAAAATGGGCATATATCAGGGCACGCTGGGAACTCACTGCCTACGACCTGCTGAAAAAGACCAGTTTATCACAGCAGATGACAAGTTGTGCATGAGCCACCAGTGTGCTTTCATTATTAATAAAGCAGAAGACAGACTGACATACACTAGGAGTAGTGAGGACAACAGATTTAAAGAAAGTATAATTTTTCTCTTTATGGCAGGTCTAATGGAATATTTCACCAGGCTTTGTGCACCACACTCATTTAAAGGAAGACATTAAAACCAGAAGAAGGTTCAACGGAAGCTACTAAGGTTAAATTACCTCAAAGGAGGATTAGAAGAAATTGTACTAGTTTAACATGTTGAATAGGAGAGCAACAGATCTCATTGCAATTCAGATTCATCAGGTGATGAAGCAGAACTTTTTTAGATAGTGGTAGATGATACAAAAGTTACTGTAGCTACAAGTTATGTCTTGGAACTTTCAATCTGGACATTAATGGGAAAAAAAAATAAAAAATCATAGGAATGGTGGTGAAGAATTGGAAGAGTACCCTGAAACCTGTGCAATGCCCATCCCTGAAGACTTTCAAAACAAAAGCCTGTACAATATTAAATTTAATTTTTTAAGTTGGTGAAAAATCTATATTTACTTTCACTCTTTCAAAATCTTTATTTCATCCTAGCATAGTATAAGCAGTTTTTAATTAATCTTTAAAACTTTTTTAAAATAATGTTCCAAACATATGTCATGCATATCACACTCCATGATTAGCATGAAACAAAATAGTACTATTTATAGACTGATATTGTTCATCCAACATATTGAAACTCTGGTACACAAAGAAAAGGCCCAGATGGAAAGAACTACTTCTCAAAACAGAGAAAAAAAAAAAAAAAAAAAAAACAAAGAGTAAATTCTCCTTGAAATTTTGAATATTTTAAAAATAAGATATTTTTGTGCTAAGAAATTTCATGATATATTTCAAGTATAACGTTTGCTAATATAATATTTTATCAAAAAGTAAAAGTTTTAAACCAGACCAGCTCTCATATTTTAATTCTGTCCTGATCACCTTCTACAAATTCTACAAACAGGATTTCAACTGTGACCTTACTGAGGCTGACAAACAAGTTCACAGATATATATATACCAGACATAGAAATAGTTACTACTCCAAAGGTGAGAATTGGGACAAACATAAATACATTTCAGTAAAAGTTTTCTTCTGACTACCTTTTTAGAATCATCAGTTGTGTAACAAATATGCTGTTCAGCAAAAGAATAGCACAAATAATCAGAGATGAGGGCTTTACCCCTTCATTATATTAAGTGAAAACTCTTCTGCTTGCTGTTTGCTCATTTGATTTCAAGGTTCCTTTTGACTGACATAATTGAAATCACATGTGGGTACTGTCATGAAGGCGTCATATGCCCAGAATTATGCCCCTAAACACCAGCAAAATTGTCCAAACATGTTCTGGTAAGTCCCCCCTTCCAACCTCCTTTCAGGAGTGGAGGACAAAGGCCCAGGTGCCAAGCTGTCTCGTTAAGGGGTAAACAACTACATGCACCCATCACATGGCATGCTCATGCTCCTTCCATCTAAGGGCATAATTCTAGCTTCATCCTTTCTATAGGTTGAAGCAGGTTGTTGACAAGTATGCCCATTGGCCAGATCCAGCCTTGAGGAATCTATAAGTACTACTCCATTTGTTTACTACTTCACTCTCTCCTTTTGCTTTCTCCTAGTTTAGCCAAGCCACAGAAGCTTGCAACCCCCAAGTCTTCTCACTCCCACATGCATGCGTACTAGAAGTGTCTGCACCACAGACAGAAGCCAGCTCACTGAGCTGCTCAAGCAACCAGCAAAGGATGATCCCTTCATCAAACTGGCATCATAAGCCCAGTTGAAAGGACTGAGGAAGCCCCAAGAGAGGGTAAGCTCAAGCCCAGAAGGGGAAGGACTAAGCTCAAGCCTGGCAGTCCAGATCTGCTGCAGCCATAAGCAGCCAAAAGCAGAAACGCATCTTGCATAGCCCCCACCATTTGCAGGAGAGAAAAGAAGCCGTAGCCGCTCCACGACCCTAAGTTGTCAGGGCAAAGCACCTGGTATTTTCCTGAAAGAGAGAGAGAAAATATCCTCTCATTGAGATCAAGACTGCATCATTGTAATCTTAATGGAAAGCAGTTGCTGAGAGATTCGGCAGAGTCAGCTCACTTCATGCTGAGCCAAGGTGGACACGTTGCTTCACTGCACCCCCTACCGAAACCTGCCTATTGGGAACCGTCACCTCGATCGCGAGGGCCGACCCCCGAAAGAACCCAGCCCCGCTGCGCGGAGAACCGATCCTCCATTCAGGGAGCCACTCCAACCCTGCTAAGGAAAGTCACCTCCCTGCAACCGCGGGAGAAGGAGAAAGCAAGCCACCCCTCCCCGTGACCATGGGAGGAGACGGAAAACCACACCTCCCCGCAGCCGTGGGAGGAGAAAGCAAGCCTTGCCCCCACCCACAGAGGTGGGGGAGAGAGAGAAAGAAGGGTACCGCCAGGATGGGACTAGCCCTGGGCAGAAAGCCGGCAGCAGGAAGCAGCTTGTGTAATGCAGCAATTTGCCTCGCTACACAAAAAGACAGAATGGATTTTTCCCTGTGTGCAACATTCAGTAACATTCTATTCAAAGCTCCCACGCATAGCCATGTGATATTTCTAGCTTAACTTGCCTCGTGATAACATTAGAAATATCTCTGTACATAGCTGCAGTCACAAGCATCTTGTCGAGTCTCCATCTAGTGGACAAGTGGTAGAACTGCACCTTTTGTTCCCTTAATTAGAAATTAACTGTAGATATTGTAATTCGGTATAATTGTATGTACTGAAACAGTTGTGGACTATATTTTTACAACTATGCATCTGAATCAATAATTTTAATAATTAATAAATAATATTTTTCATAATTCATATTTCATAATCCATAATTAATAACCATCATCCTCAATCCCTAATAATCACCCTCCCATGACAGATGTATAGTTTCTTTTCTCTATTTTTTATATTCTTCTGACAAAGTGAAAATACTTGCCACATGTAAATAAAGGAATAGTAATAATAATAATTAAAAAAAAAAAGGTGTGGTAATAATATATGAAGATATTTGTATAGTTATCAAGGTAAGAAAGGATCTTTAAATGAAACACTGCTTCACTGACCTCTTGGCATTGCTCATATCAATGAACCTGCACAGAACAACCATCAGTTTTATCATGTTTAATTCAGTCCAAGATTAAAGAAAGACATAATATTTTGTAAGTTTGCTTTCTGAAGTAAAAATAAAAACCAAGAACAGATCTAAGGTGCCCATTTCTGTGCTGTCCTTTATCCCACCACCATGCTTAACCTACAACATTGATATGTGAGGTTGTTGTTTGGCTATGTTGGGGCGGATTTTTTTGTTTGTTTGTTTTCTGGGTTTGGTGTTTTTTTTTTTTTTTTAATCTTTAAATCCCCAGAAACACTAGTTAATATACATAGGCTCTAAATTCTCATTTGTGTTATTGCTCAAGATATAAAGTAAGTACACAACACAAAATGTACAAAATGTGTAGTATGGGGGTTGTAGCTTAACAATTTCAATTCACGTCTGGTAGTCCTACTGACCCCAGGAGACCTAGACAGTTTTACTTTTTTCTTTCATTATTAGATCAAAGGAGTAGATTGGACATTACAAGTCCCACCAGAAAGCAAGTTGCAAGTGAAGTATCAAAACTGGCTGGAGCATACACATTCATTCTAATCCATTATTATTCTATTTTTTTAGAAATCAAAACAGGAAATAGAAGAAAAAGGAATGGATACATTTTACGAAATGTGGCTTAAAGTATGTTCATTTATATACAGATGACTAGATTGAGTGAAACATAGATTGTATTACTAGAATGCCTTTTGAAAATTTGTAGTATTTAGAGTACTTTTCAAAAACAGTTTAACTCACATTTGTGAGTTAACTTGAGTTCAACTGTATTTTGAAACAAACTTCATGTTTAAATTGGTATTTTATGAAAGAATTTCAGCCTAATTTTTATGTCTTAAGTCTGACAAAAAAGTCCTTTTGAACTGATTGAGTCTGTGAATTGCTTTATTTTGTGTAATGAGATACAAAGTCAAGTGGGGCCAGATAATTTGGCTAATGCTCATTAATATTGTCATATGCAGTGACACATCACATGAACTCTATATTAGTTAGCATCAAGAAACAAATTTGTGAGATCAGCCAGTGTCAATAGAAGTTAATCAGTTTTCATATATTCACAGTTTAAACCTCTCTGCCTTTAGGACATGATCTCAAAGAAATCACATACTGAGAGAAGCAAGGACACAATAAATGGCTTTCTTCATTCTTTTTATGATAACCTACAGCTTAAATTAGATAATTATACTGATCCCTTGAACGAATACTTATTTAGCCCATTAAAGAGATGTTTTTGATCTCTCCTAGAGATCAACATGTAAAACATGATGTGAGTTGGAAAAAAAATAAAAGTAAAAAAACCCCAAACAAACAAATAAAAAAACCAAAACCAAACATTTCTATTGGCTATTTTACTCTTTGTGACTGTCAGAGTACTGTCATAGAGAATACCTTCCTATAAATGGCAAAATGGATGCAATTTTCTTATCCACAGAATGATAGATTTATTGCTTTTAGGTTGCATTTTGCCATCACACAAAGAGAAGTCACCCACATAAAGGAGAAAGGTCAAAATATATTTTAGATATTAATGTATCTTAGTTATGTGCTCAAGGATGGGTTCTATGGCCTAGGTGGAGAGATGTGTCCAGTAGAAAGAGGCAAAAAACATGTTCTATAAATGACAACATTTTATCAGTGCCTATACTAGAAATGAGTAATGAGCTGGGTCTGCACAAACAATTTTTCTTTCCTTGACTGTTAAAAAAAAAACAGAAAGGGAAAAAAAAATCCTGAGCAGGGAGAGGAAGAAGAAGGGTGGGACAGGAATAGGGAGATGTGCTTGTGGTCATCTATGTGCTGGTACCCACATCTTCGTGATAAAGACAAGGGAATTACTCAATAATATAATTTGAGTATGGAAGGAAGAATAAAGTTCACATACACTGACTAAAGCTATACATCAGATTTCTGAGGGCAACTTCCCAGTTTTCAAAACCACCTAAAAGAGTACACCTAAAAGAGTAAATTAGGATTTCAAGTTTCAATAAAAGATTATACTGTCATTCTCATGTCACAGTACAACCTTAAATAATCAATCTCAAAAGATTTGTAAACCACAAAAAACCTGAAATGATCATCAAGAAGGAGAGACATATTCTCTTCCAGGAACTAGGTGTATTTAAAAAAAAATCCCTGGTTATACAAAAAGGGTAATGAATAAATTAAAGACCCCCAGGGGCAGCTCCATCTTGCAGACAGAACCAGCTTTTGCTGCTCTGCTCTGCTGGCTAATTTCTAATTACTCTCTGCAATGAAAATCGTTTATAACTAGAAAGGTCCCATAACAACATGACAAAGGCATGGGGGTTGCAACATAATATTAGAGAACACTTACCCTGTGGGCAATCACTAGTAACTGAGGAAGATAATAACTGCTCAGATACTCTGAAATCATTTACTTGTAAAAGAATCTTCATTAAAATAATATTAAGGAGCATTTTCAATGTTGCATGCAGGGACTCAGCTGTGTGATTCTTTTTAATATTAATGGGAATTGAGTGGCTAAAACCACATGCATTGAAATTAAAATCTGCACTTATTATTTTAAACAAAAATCCATAAAAGGAAACAAATTCAGGTGAAGGCTTCACTCTGTTGTGCTCAATTATTACTAATAATACAGTATGTAAGATTAGGGCATAACATTTGTAATGTAAACAAACTGCTGCACTTAAATTCTTAATAAAAGAACTTAAAGAGGGAAGAGAAGGTTTATCTCTGTGGTAAAGCAGTAATTAGATAGAAAGGACAAATTTATAATTCTGCAGCCTGAATTGTTCATGTAATAGGCTGCAGCACAAATGTGTTACAGAGCTCTAAAATAATTATTGTATGTTTCAAAGGAAAGGAATTTGAAACTACCAATATCAGAAAAAGATGTGACATTAGGTGAAAGAAGGATCTCTGGTCAAACAGAAATTAGAAACACCATCCTTTAATAAGAACTTTCATGTAATGCTTGGAGGCTGTCTAGAAGCTGACTCAAAAGACATGGGATCCATGGCAAAGACAGTTTGCTCTTATTCTTCTCAGTTATGCTACCCTAGACTGGCATAAAGACAACTAATAGGGCCAGTGTGATACGGCCTTCTCATCCCAATGCTAGAAAATAATTTGGTGAAAAAAAAAAAAAGCTATGCACTGACAACAAAGAAAGAACCATACCTGAACTTCATCCAGACCAATAATGTACAAATTGTCAAACTGGGAGAAGAAAAAGGAGCAGGTTCTATAAAGATAATTTTTTAAGCCATTTTAGCTAGTATCTGATAGATACTTTCATCCTCATAGTGAATATCAGAGATATTTGTTCTCCACTTTTATTTCATCTTGTACCTCGTGCTTTGTTTTGTGAGAAGAGGTGCTGAGATTTTTTGAGTGGATGTGAGAAAGACTGTGTTGAGGCTTAAAAATTTCACTAAATGCCAATTATTTGTAACAAGAATGCCCTAAGACAGTATTTGGGTCCAATTTTATCAGATCAATAGCTTTAGTAGAAATAATTGGAAGTTGAAAACACAAAAATGATAAAGCGAAAGATTTTTCAATTATAATCATTTGTAAGAACCCCTCTATTACCAAGGGGCAGTAATGTGAAGTGGAAGCTCTGCGTATAAAACTTTTATTTTTGAAAGACTGTTATGAGAGCTTAACATAACTTTTTAAATGGTTGACACAATAAGTGTTCCATTTTAATTGGCACTTCTGTGATTTATCACTACACCGTGTTGGGAACACCCCATCAGGCCATTTTAAAGTGAATAGCAGGGTACTCTACATTTAACAATACTTGAAGATTTCTATTGAAGGCTCCAATTAAGAAGAGACACCTACTGAAAGATTTCTGGTCCCCATTTGATCTAACTACTGAATTGGACTGAACTTTCCCTCCTGAGCAGAAATAAAATTTTTGCTGTCACAGTAGGTCCCTGGTTTTATGATAACACTACATTTTCCTATTCTGCAAAAGAATGAGCAATATGATTTGAATTTCTAAACTGGGAAAACCAGAAAGCCTAATTCTACTGAAAGTAATTGTCTCGAGCATCTCAGTTTGTTACTTTTCAGTCCTCACTAAGACCATGATGCCTGAAGTAAATAAGACTTATCGAACCTTGGGTTTACTTCAAGGGTGAGATTTTATGGTACGGAGGTTTAAAACTGCCTGCTACCATTGACCTTGCCATGGCTCTCATACAACATTCATTTCCTTTCAAAAGCTGTTCAGTCAGATACTGAAGAGGTAACAAACAAGCAGTACCCCTAGATATTGGTTCCAACTTCTAGGTCCCTCTTTCACTTAGTGGTCTGTTTACTATTCTGCATTCATGCAATAAAGATTCATGCAGCGTCTGAACTACTCCATTTTAAAGAGCTGCATTGTTTAGAATCTCTCTGATCTGCATCAGATAGTACCATTTCAGGATTTAGTTGTTACACTTTCAGAAAAACAATCTCGACACATTGTGATACATTCACTTTTACCTTAGTACTTGTGGTGAAGGCACCATATGCCCAGAATTATGCCCCCAACCAGCAGCAAACTTGTCCCAACATGCTTTGGTAAGTCCCCCCTTTCCACCCTCCTTTCAGAAAAGGAGGAAAAAGGCCCAGGCACCAACCTGTCTCCTAAGGGGTAAACAGCTGCATGCACCTGTGTCAGTGTGAGCTGAAATTCCCACCCCGCCACCGAAAATAACCAGGCTAACCCAGTCTGGAAGCAAATGAAGGCTGTATTTACAAGCAGAGTCTAAAATCTACAATGAAATGCAATGAATATGTACAAATATACAAAAATTCATAACATTCACAAATATATACAATCAACAGAAAAGCACAACCGATCTCCCTTTGCTTCCCCCCAAGGGAACCCTCCCAAAGGGGCCTCTCTCTCTCCCAGGAGCTTCCCCCCAGACTCCCCTGGACAGAGAAGCAGAGTTAGTTAAGCAGAAAGTTGTTAACTTAGCTGCCAATGTCAGTACGTGTTATCTTCAGCCAGAAGAGAAGAAGAAACAGCAGCCAGACAGCCCAGCAACTGCCCCCACTGCCGAATGCAGAATGTGCAGAGTGCCCCACTTTGTTTTGGGTAATAGTTCTTAAACATTTCTATCTATCCAATGGAAGTGTTTAGAACAATCAATATTTTGCTTTCTTACACCCAATAGTGACTTATTTATACTCTTTCACTTTCTCTGTTCTGAACTTTGCAAGGAAAAATTAAAGACAGTTTCAAACCATCACAGCACCCATTGCATGGCATGCTCATGCTCTTTCCATCTAACGGCATAATTCTAGCTTCACCCTTTCTATAGGTTGAAGAAAGTTGTTGACAAGTGTGCCCATTGGCCAGATCCAGCCTCAAGGAATCTATAAGTACTACTCCACTTGTTTACCAATTTGCTCTCTCCTTTTGCTTTCTCTTGCTTTGGTCGAGCTACGTAAACTTGCAACCCCTAAGTCTTCTCACTCCCACATGCAAGCATACTAGAGGCTTCTGCAACACAGAAAGAACCCAGCTCCCAAAGCTGCTTGAGGAACGCACAAAGGACATCCCTTTGCTGAACCCAGCATCGTAAGCCCAGTTGAGAGGACTGGACATACCAAGGGTAAGCTTTAGCCCAGAAGGGGAGGGACTAGCCCAAGCCTGGCGGTCCAGCACATCTGCTGCAATCCATAAACAGCTAATCTAGCAGCAATGCAGCTTGCGTGACCCCCGCCATTTGCAGGAGATAAAAGGAGCCGCCAATGTCGCCGCTCCATGACCCTGTGCCATCAGGGTAAAGTAACCTGGGATTTCCCGAGAGAAAGAGAGACAAGCATCCTCTCCTTTGAGATTAAGCCAAAGACTGCATTGTCACCTTAAATGAAAAGCAGTTGCCGAGAGATTCAGCATTGTCAGCTCACTTCAAGCTGAGGGGGAAGCGACGCTTCACTGCACCGCTTCCCCAAAGTCCGTCTCCGGGATCAGAGACAGCTGACCCCACCCACTGGGAACCTCCACTTCTATTGTGAGGGCCAACCCTGAACAACCCGGCCCTGCTGTCCAGGACCACTGCCCCAGACTGGCCCTGCTGGGCCAACCTTGTTCAGGGAAGCCACCAATAGGTGGAAAGTCGCCCCTCCCATGGGAGGAGAAAGAAAGTCTTGCCCCACCCACGGAGGTGGGAGGAGAAAGATAGTCACCGCCCGGATGGACCAGCCCTGGGCAGACAGCCAGCAGCAGCTAGCAGCCAGTGTAACCCAAAAACTTGCCTCACTACAAAGAAAGACAGAATGTATCTTTTCATGTGCAACACTCAGTAGCATCCAATTCAAAGAGCCTGCGTGTAGCCGCATGATATTCAGATTGACTTGCCTCGTGATAACATTATAAATATCTTTGTATATAGTTGCAGCTGCCAAGCGTCTTGTCAAATCTCCATCTAGTGGACAGGCGATGGAACTGCACTTTTCATTCCCTTAATTAGAAATTAATTCTGCAAATATTGTAATTGGATCAAATTGTATATAGTAAACAAGTTATGGACTATATTTTTACAACCATGCACTAGAATCAATATATAAAGGTGGTTAATCAGTTATTAATAATTTTATAATTAATAAACAATAATTTTCATAATTCATATTTCATAATTTGTAAACTAATAATCATCCTCATCCCTAATCACCACAGTACTTTGATATGGTCCAACTAATTTCTTTTTAACTCCTACACTGCTTATTACATGTTTTTCATTGGCAGCTGTTACTCCATGTACCATCTGTCTTTATCAGCACCTAGGAATACAGATGTGCTGTTACTGTGAAGATGTTAGAGACCAGCTTAACCTTTTTTATTCCAAAAATTATAACAAAAATATTAGTGCCTTGAACCATGTCAACATCTAATACTTATCCTAATTTGTTTCAAATGTAAGCTTTGTAAGCTTTTCTTGTTCTATTTTCTGTGAGTTTAGTGTAAAAAAAAATCTAAGAATACAATTCCCACCCAAAATAGAAAATTATACCTTGCATAATCATACATATTTCATAGAAATGATATAAACTGCAAAGTGATTACCAGCAAGGAAATCTAAAATTACTAGAAATACTGATGATGGACATTTCAAGGTTATTTTCTATATATTTATTTTTGGATTAGTGCCAGTAAGCTCTTCTGTCAAGAATCAGAATTTTAATAAAAATTAAAGACAATGAATAGAATCTTGTCAAAAAGGTCTTAGAATAGATGCAGGCAAATGCAGTTCTTTTCCTAATTATTTCTCATCTCTCTGTACAGAAGTATATACATATTTGAAATATCTAGAAAAATTATATTCAGTAGTTTTATTACAAATAATTAGTCAAGAATTATGTCACAAAAATAAGGAAAATCCTCCATGCTAACTGTATGTACACATTTTAGTGGTTGCATACCTATTGTACCAACATATGGGTACTGGACTTTGTCATGCTCTCTTTTCAAATACTTTTGCAATATAGAAAAAATGAGTATGAAACTCATAAAACAAAAAATGGATTACAATTTTTTAAAGCTGTTGTGAACAACTAAAGCATGTCCTGTAAAGTTTAACCTCTGCTATTACTATTGTAAAGCAAAAAAGACTAAGATGGATGCTTACCTAATATAAATGTGTAACTTTCTTGTGCTAAAGGCACCATGTGCCCAGAATTATGTCCCAAATACCAGAAAACTTGTCCCAGCATGTTTGGGCAAGTTCCTCCTTCCACCCTTCTTCCCAAAGTGGGGGAAAAAGGCCTAGGAACCAGCCAGATGGCAAAACAACCCCAACCTGCCTTGTAGGGGGTAAACAACTACATGGACCCATCGCATGAGGTGTCATGCCTCTTCCAAGTAAGGGCATAATTCTAGATTCATGCTTTCTACAGCCTAAAGCATGTTGTGATAAGAGTGCCCATTGGTCAAAATCCAGCTTTGAGAAACTTATAAGTATTACCCCATTTGTAAATAAATGCTCTCTCCTTTTGTTCTCCAGAGCTTTGCATGCTCTCACTCTGCTCAAGCTTTATAAGCTCACAAAGCTTAAGCCATTGCCTGTAAGTCTTCTCACTCCCATGTATGCATACTAGCGGTCCCTTCAAAACAGAGAAGAAGCCAGTGCCCTCAGAGGGCTGCCATGCCTCAGTTTGCCTGAGGAATCTGCAAAGGAGATCCCTTTGCTGGAAGCTACAGAAGGCTGCAACGTCGAAAGCCACCATGTCTTAAAGGGGACCGGACTCCCCAGGGTAATCTTTAGCCTGCAGTGGGAGGGACTAGCCCAAGCCCGGCAGTCCAACATCTGCTACAGCTGTAAGCAGCAGACCAAGCAACCACAGCCTCGTGTGTATTGGCTCGCATAAGCAGGAACCACACTCAGCTGCCCTGCATGACCCTGACATTCACAGGAGACAAATGGAGCCACCAGCTTCACTGCTCTGCAGCCTTCTGCCGCCAAGGCAACGTAAAGTTGGGACTTTTGAGAGAGAGAGTCCCATCCTCTCCTTTGAATTCAAGCCAAGGACATAACCTTAAATGGAAAGCAGTCACAAATGACAGTCGACATTGCCAGCTAGTTTGAGCTGAACCAAGGAGAACTGCCGCTCCACATAGCCATGCCCCTTCCCCGAAGTCTGGCGCCCTGCCTCGTAGTGCAAGCTGACTCAGCAAGGGCTGACCTTGTCCAGGGAGTCACACCTGCCCTGTCTCAGCCAAGTGACCACCATGCCAGGGGACGCCACTGATTGGTGGAAAGTCTCACCCCTTCTGCAGAGGTGGGAGAAGAAAGAAAGTCACTGTCCAGAGGGAAGTCATCCCTTGCAGCCCGCCAGTGACTCAGCTGCAGCCTCAGCCCTGGGAGCCTTCCCCCGCCTGGAACAGACCAGCCCTGGCCAGACAGCAAGCAGGCAGCAGCCAGCTAGCATAACTTAGTAGCTTACTTCACTACAAACAAAAACACAGTGTATCTTTTTACATGTGCAACACTTGCCAACTTCCAGTTTAAAGCACCTGCACTTAGCCGCATGACATTCTATCTTTAATTGCGTCTGATAGCATTGTAAATATTTCTCTGTATATAGTTAAAGCTGACAAACGTCTTGTTGAGTCACCATCTGGTGGACGAGCAGCAGAACTGCACCCTTCATTCCCTTAGTTAGAAAGTAAATCTGTAAATATTCTATTTGCGTCAAATTGTACATACTAAACCAGTTATGGGATGTATTTTCACAACTGTGCCCTAGAATCTATATATAAAATAGTGATTAATAGGTTATTAATAATTTTAATAATTAATGAAACTATTTTTTGTAATTCATATTTCATAATTCATAAATTAATAACCTATCACATTTCCTTGTTAAAACAAAGAAGCTATTTTTCATAGTGTTTTAGCTATATTCACATATATGCAAATGAAAAGAGGTTTTCAGTATTTGCAATTCTGTAGTGAGTAGCCCCTAAAACAACATTTATAAAAATATAAAGGAAAACATGTTTGCATATATGTATACTGGTGTGCTTACATACACCTGCACTCATACCCAAATAGGTTATCTGTACCTTACCTACTCCTCCACAGGCTTTTGTGAGTAACAAAAAATATTATATTCTACCCACTTTTAAAAATGTATGTATTTGATACCATGTTATTTCAGAAAGGGAAACATAGGGGGCTGCTGGAAATCAATAAATTCTTCAATTATCATGTTAAAGGAACATCAGGCTCTCTACTCCCCTCCTACTCAGCTGAACACAGTACTACAAGTAAGCTCTCACCAGAGGAGGGTAGAGTGGCAGAATCACTTCTCTTGATTTGCTGGCCACACTTCTTTTGAAGCAGCACAGAATGAGATTGGCATTGTGAGCTTCAAGTGCACATTGCTGAGTCATGTCCAGCTTTTTGGCCACCAGTATGCCCAAATCCTTTTCTGCAGGACTGCTGTCCATCTCATCATCCCCTAGCCTGTACTGGTACCAAGGATTGCTCTGAGCCAGTTGCAAAAGCTCGCATTTCACCTTATTGGACCTCATGATGTTCACCTGCACCCACTTCTCCATCTTTTCTAGGTCCCTTTGTATGGCATCCTGTTCCTCAGTCATGCAACCATGTCATTTAGCATTGTATCATCAGCAAACTTGTTAATGGTACTATAGATACCACTGTCTTTATCAATGATCACAATTATAATCATTATATCACAATTCTGATATTATTCAATGTTGGTTCTTCTGAGTTTGAAGTGTTAAGAGCAAACTGCAACAATATTTTTCTTCAGAACCTGAACTTAAAAACCATGTCTGACTTTTTATTTGGAACCATAGTATGGCTGATAATAAGTGCTGTTTTTCCAATCTCCATCTGCTTAAACACGTATAAATGCAAATACACAGATAATTTGTCTAAAAACACTGTGACTGACTACTTTTCCAAAGACATGCAAATATTAGACTAAACATTTGCAAATCCACTTTTTTTTCTACAAATTTTGTAAATTCCTACGCATTGTCTTCCCACTACTTTAATACGGAGAACAAAGAATATGGTCGATGACCTATTTTTCTTTGCTGAGAAGCACTGTGTGTAGTTTTATGCTATGCTTTTAAAAATTTTTCACAGATCTTGAATAGAAAGTGGTGGAATGTAAAAAAATCACTATTGGGTGTAAAAAGGAAAATAATGATAAGTTCTAAACAATCCATTGGAGAGATAATGGACATAAACTAGTTGTAAAAACAATCTTTCTCTCTGCTTCTTGAGCTCTGGCTGATGCTTCTCCTGGCTTTACTGACCTTGACTGCATTGCTTTTGTTGTGACTGGGATTAACAACAGCTTCTCTGCTCTTTCTCTTGTCCCTTTTGTGTACAGGAGGAGTAGGGGGAGGGAGAAGCTGTTGCAGCTCCCCTGGTTTTGTCCAGGGGGGTTCTTGTGCTGTTTATTAATTGCAAATACCTGTAAATATTGTAAATACTCTATATTTTGTGCTTATTCACTGCATTTCATTGTAGATTTTAGTTTTACTTGTAAATACAGCTTCATTTGCTTACAACTGAGCTGGTCTGGCAAATTTAATATTGGGGGGAATTTCCAACCCACCACACACTGCTGAACAAAATCTGATGGAGGTGGACTTGTCACATATGTGTCCCTAGCTACTGTAAAAAGCAAGAAATCATGTTTCAGCAAAGAAGTACATACCGAAAAATAAAACCAAGACTATAGTAAAACAAATGTCCACTGCTCTGATGTAAACAACTATATATCAGTCCAGTCCAATTCAATCTTAAAGGTAGGTATGATTTCTGCAGAGGAATTCTCCTATGCTTGAATTTTTCTAAAAATATTTAAATGCTAAATCAGGAATGGCTGAACAGAAGTACTTATCTCTATATTCCAGTGTACCTGGTGATAGTGGATCTTATTTATCCTATATTACAAAACAGAGATAGCAAATTTTAAGAAGCTAGGATTAAGTACATAACTTGTGTCTTGTCAAAACTTTCCCCACTTGGTATATGTTTTTGTTTTGTTATGTTTGGATTTCTATTCTATTCTATTCTATTCTATTCTATTCTATTCTATTCTATTCTATTCTATTCTATTCTATTCTATTCTATTCTATTCTATTCTATTCTATTCTATTCTATTCTATTCTATTCTATTCTACTCCTATTCTATTCTATTCTATTCTATTCTATTCTATTCTATTCTATTCTATTCTATTCTATTCTATTCTATTCTATTCACTCTGGTCAGCCTGATCTAGTGTAGGGTGTCCCTGCCCATGGCAGGGGGGTTGGAACTAGATGATCCTTGTGGTCCCTTCCAACCCTGACTGATTCTCTGATTCTGTGATTCTTCTTTCCTAATCTCAGTTTCAGGTTTTGATTTTAATAATTCTAAAACTTGATATAATCTAGGGTTATAATCTAAAGGTTTATGTTTCTAGCCAGCATATATGTAAAAATGTAAGTATGCGAATACATGTATATGCTTAGAAACACACAAATGTATCACGTGAAGTTTCAAATTAATTGGTATAAATATGCAAAAAAAAAAAAAAAAAAAAAAGTAACGGCACAGCTATTATCCTAGAGCATGTGACAGCATACTGTCATAACGCAGGCTTTACAAATTGCAATGGCTAATGTCAGCCTTAATTGTTATGTTCTGTGTTGCTCAATTCTTCTCTTCTTCCATTTAGGAAATAGGGAAGATGAAACTATGTAGCACATAGGAATAAATAAATGTATACCTAATAGGTGAAGTTTGAAATAATAATGAAGTTATTATTTTAGCAGATTTGACACAACATTGTCTCACCCACAAAGCTCCTAAGATGGCCCAAAAAACCAGGTTGGTTTTCTTTTTTTTTCCTTATTTTTTTAAACTTTTGTTTTGTTTTGTTTGTTTTATAATGTGTTCATTTTTCTCACCCACTTCTGACTTTCAGATCAGCCACTTTCCTTCCATTCTCCCAGATATTTGATTCTTCAGTGGGCTGTGTTGTCCAGTTTCTCAGGTTTATTTATTCCAAGAAGATGGAATAAATAATTCTCCACAGAATGTTCTAAGAAAATTGTTGCAACAATGCCTTTATTCGTGTTTAGGTAGGATAAAACAACGGCAACAGCATTTGCCTATAGCTTCAAAAGTCACTGTCACAGACAGTGTGTAAGTGGAATAAAAAAAAAATATACTTCTTATAAAAATTTATGCATTGAAACCAGAAAATATTATATCGATAGAGCTGTGGTATAATATGCCCACAGCATTTAGCATAATACACAGTGGAAAGTTTAATGCTACAGTTTACTAAAAAACATTTTTAAAATGCCATCTTAAACTTATTTCATATTATTTAATTAGGAGGTTTGTACGTAGAGACGTAGAAAACAACAGCAAGTATTTTAAAAATGTGGAAATAGTTAGCATTAAATCAATTCCTTTCGAAAGGAAGTGGTAGTCATTTTTTCACCCACTGTAAGTATGTCAAGAACACAGATTTATACACATAACAAAGACTGCTGTACTTGAAACATTGAGCAAGCAGCTCCTGAAGGATTTAAGGGAAAAAAAGAGGGTTTATCACCTTTGGAAAGGGGGGGAGGCAACTAGTGATATGTTTAAGGATGTTGCTAGATCATATAGAACTAAAATTAGAGAGGCAAAAGCACAGTTAGAAATTAAACTGGCCGCTTCAGTGAAGGACAACAAAAAGCATTTTTATAAATATATTAATGCTAAAAAGAGGGGCAAGAGGAGCCTCCACTCTTTATTGGACGTGGAGGGTAACATTGTAACTAAGGATGAGGAGAAGGTTGAGATTCTAAATACCTTCTTTGCCTCCATTTTCAACAGTAAGGCAGGAGGACTTCAGGATAACTGGCCTCCTGAGCTGGTTGATGGGGTCAAGGAGCAGTGTTGTACTCCTGAAATCCATGTGGAATTAGTTCGAGACTTGTTGAGTCACTTGGATATTCACAAGTCCATGGCACCTGATGGGATTCATCCTAGGGTGCTGAAAGAGCTGGCAGATGAGCTGGCCAAGCCTCTCTCCATCATTTTCCACCAGTCCTGGCTCACTGGAGAGGTCCCAGAAGACTGGAAACTGGCCAATGTGATGCCCATCCACAAGAAGGGACGAACAGAAGAACCTGGGAACTACAGGCCTGTCAGCCTGACCTCAGTGCCAGGGAAAATCATGGAGCAGATTGTCTTGGGGGCAATCACTGCATACCTGAAGGATAGCCAAGGAATCAGGCCCAGCCAACATGGATTTAGGAAGGGCAGGTCCTGCCTCACCAACCTGATCTCCTTCTATGATCAGGTGACCAGCCTGGTGGACGTGGGAAAGGCTGTGGATGTAGTCTACCTGGACTTCAGCAAGGCCTTTGACACTGTCCCCCACAGCAAACTCTTGGCCAAACTGGCAGCTTGTGGCTTGGACAGCAGCACTCTGCGCTGGGTTAGGAACTGGCTGGAGGGCTGAGCCCAGAGAGTGGTGGTGAATGGTGCCACATCCAGCTGGCAGCCTGTCACTAGTGGTGTCCCCCAGGGATCAGTGCTGGGCCCCATCCTGTTCAAGATCTTTATTGATGATCTGGATGAGGGGATTGAGTCCATCAGTAAATTTGCAGATAACAGCAAGCTGGGAGCAGGTGTTGATCTGTTAGAAGGTAGAAGGGCTCTGCAGAGGGACCTTGACAGGCTGGACAGATGGACAGAGTCCAACATGATGGCATTCAACAAGTCCAGGTGCCGGGTGCTGCATTTCGGCCACAACAACCCCATGCAGAGCTACAGGCTGGGGTCAGAGTGGCTGGAGAGCAGCCAGGTGGAAAGGGACCTGGGGCTACTGGTTGTCAGGTGCCTGAACATGAGCCAGCAGTGTGCCCAGGTGGCCAAGAGAGCCAACGGCATCCTGGCCTGCATCAGGCATAGTTTGGCCAGCAGGAGCAGGGAGGTCATTGTACCCCTGTACACAGCACTGCTTAGGCCACACCTTGAGTACTGTGTCCAGTTCTGGGCCCCTCAGTTTAGGAAAGATGTTGAATTGCTGGAGCATGTCCAGAGAAGGGCAACGAGGCTGGTGAGAGGCCTTGAGCACAAGCCCTGTGAGGAGAGGCTGAGGGAGCTGGGACTGTTTAGCCTGGAGAAGAGAAGGCTCAGGGGAGACCTCATCGCTGTCTACAACTACCTGAAGGGAGGTTGTAGCCAGGAGGGGTTTGGTCTCTTCTCCCAGGCAACCAGCACCAGAACAGGAGGACACAGTCTCAAGCTGCGCCAGGGGAGGTTTAGGCTGGAGGTGAGGAGAAAGTTCTTCACAGAGAGAGTGGTTGGCCATTGGAATGTGCTGCCCAGGGAGGTGGCGGAGTCACCATCCCTAGAAGTGTTCAAGAGGGTATTGGATGTGGCACTTGGTGCCATGGTTTAGATAGGCATGAGGTGTAGGGTGACAGGTTGGACTCGATGATCCTTGAGGTCTCTTCCAACCTTCTTGATTCTATTCTATTCTATTCTATTCTATTCTATTCTATTCTATTCTATTCTATTCTATTCTATTCTATTCTATTCTATTCTATTCTATTCTATTCTATTCTATTCTATTCTATTCTATTCTATTCTATTCCATTCTATTCTATTCTATTCTATTCTATTCTATTCTATTCTATTCTATTCTATTCTATTCTATTCTATTCTATTCTATTCTATTCTATTCTCATCACAGGATGATTTTATGACAGAAACTATTCTAATGAACTCTACTACAGCCACTTACTGGACTTGTTCCACAGTTCATCGGGTGTAACTGCTGATATGCTACTGCATCCAACAAGGAAGCTATTCCTCAATATCTTCTGTAATGTATACATCATATATGTATATATCTTATATCACAAGTAAAGTATAACCTTTCTGAAGAGTCACACTTCTGACTCTGTAGGCCTAGATGAAAGGGTAAAAAAAAGTCCACTCTTTTGATAAAGAATTGATTAAAATTATGGGTAGTTTTTAATCAGGTGGCTCATTGATGGTTCTTCTGGTGGTGGTGGTTTGGCTTGTTCGGGGTATTTTTTGCTTCTTGTTGTTCTTGCTTTTTAAGGCTAAATGATAGCTCTGTGATCCCTTAACTCTGAAATCTTACTTTGCTAGTAAGCATTCATTGTCCAGCTTTCTGCATAGTTTCTAATACTAAAATATCTGGAAACAATGGACCAAAATCTGCAGAACAATAGAAAGAGAAACAAATGCTAATTATATTGTTACAGTCAAGGCTTATTTTCACTAGAAGCTGAGTCAGCATTCTGTTGTAAAACTGCTTCTTGGCATTTGCAAATGCTTTGAGTGAAACCTTGGCATTCATTTCATCTGAAGTGCAAGGGTTTTTTTCCTGGGGACATTTCTACAGTACAATTTATGAAAAATACATAGGTATAATACAACATTGGAGAACAGCTAGGACAAATTCACAGTGTTTAATATTTTATAATTATCTTTGTATGTATACTTCCACTGTCAGTTGCATCTGATCTTAGTATTTCAGAAGGATATTTTTCAGAAAAGGACTGCACTGCTACTATGTAAGGCTTGTATACTGCAAATAAAGTGGTTAGAAAATAGTAGTTCCACAGTGGTGACAAATCTACAATGCTCTGATGCTGCCTACACTAAAAGATGTTCCAGATGGAATATTTTATATATCACTCTAAGTAAAACTGTGTAATAAGAAAATGCACAGAGATAACTATGGCCTTTGTCACATCCTATTAATACTTCAGGTCTAATTTCTTCCTCAGACAAAACACAAAAAATGCTGAAGGATGGCAGTGGAAAACCAGAACTTATCACATGAATCCCCCTTGTTTAATGAGTTCTATTTCTCTTTTCTTATTATTCAGTTTCAATGGTAACGTAATGACATATAATCTGAGGTAAATACACCTCATTATAATACATAGGTGCAATCCAGAAAATAATAGGCAGCCCTACTCCATTTATGGAGTGGTTATTTCTTTTTTTCTAAATACTGGATAAATTCTAACTCTAACTACAAAGGCATGCTATGGCCTTTTGACCAAACCAAGCAGATTCATTCCAGTACTTCACCTGTGGTGGCACAGCAGCTATTACTGAATTTCAGTTCTGAAACCATGGAATCTAGCAATATAATGAAGCATAGTTGAGTGCTACCAGCTAGCAGCAAGAAATGAAGCAAATTACATGATTTTGGCATAAATAACAGATAGTATCCTGATAATTACTTTTAACAAAAGCTCTGATCTTCAGAAACACAAACTTGAAAGAAGCTGACAACAGATTTGGTTGAGAGATTTTTTGCTGAGTTTCGGTGTATTATTTTCCTGCATTTAGCCTGATTTTTCTGTCTTTTTTTTTTTTATTATTTTATTCAGTGCCACAGGGAACTGTTTAAGACAGCAAAATAATACGTGATCCTTGATTTTCACAGTAATTCAATTATTGGATAGTGGAAAAACTATAGTAAAACCAAATTACTTTTTAATTTTGCCACCATAATTGGCTCCCTGAGGCAAAAGATACTCAAAAGAAACATTAGTATGAGCACCATTATATTCAAGTTTATCCAGAAGGTAATTCCAGTCAAAATAATATTTGATTTATTCAGATTTAAACAAAATCTAAAAGAATGTCTACCCTGGGAGCTCTGCACTCTTACTATTAATTAAAAATACAATATTGGTTCTATTGCAAAACTAAAGAAGTGAACAATTGTCTTCTTGTCCAGTTTAAAACACCTGCAAAATCAAACCAGCAAAAACAACAAAACCACCAAATTAAAAACAAGCCCAAAACCCAGTGATAAATACATACACAGATATTTGCATTTCTCCTTTCTAATCCAGTAAACAGGGATGAAATGAGAGAAAAGCATGCACAGTACCAAATCTTCTTTTATAAGGGGAGAATAAATCTAGAGATCCATGAGTTTTTGAAGACTAATTTTACATTCTTTTCAACAATTTTGCATAGGAAAAATTGTTTAGAAACAAGTTCAGTGTTTATCAAGAATCAGAAATAATTTTCAGTAGGAAATGATTGGTTTATTAATTTATCAATTTCCTAATTCTTTAAATTCTGAACAGAATAGCATTGACAACATCCACCAACCTGAACTGTAGCATCCCATTTCAGGGATATACAAGGCGTTCATAAGCCGTTGATAGTGGGGACAACAAAACAAATAAACACTACCAAAAAACCCACCAAAAAAAACCACCAAAACAAGCAACCAGCCAAACCAAAAAAAAAAAAAAAAAAAAAAAAAAAAAGAACAAACCCAATTAACCAACCAAAAAAAAACAACTAAAGAAAATGAAAAACAAACAAACAATACCCCACCTCCCCAACCTCAACCATGAAAATACTTTCACAATGCTTTCCTTCTTTCTGTAGACAATACACCCTGAATATCACCGTAGCCTATCAGGTGCTAAAATGCTTCCATTCTAAGTATTTTGTCACCTGCTTTGATGGAGATTTACTGAAATGCAACTGAATCCATGGACAAAGAAAATGTCATTTCTTCAGTTTTTCTCAGCAAAGATACCGAGAAATATATCACCAAAATAAATCAATACAACTCAAAATTGTATTTACACTTGAAAGCATGCACCTATGTTAAAGAGGGGGGAAAACTATCTTTGATCTGCAGACAGTAGTGTGACTGCTAAACAAGACCCTGTTATTGTGTATCTATATGTAATGTAACAACTAAAAGTTAAAGATCAAAAGAAGCAAGCAGTGAAACTTCTCAGTGTGACTTCTACCCACACTGAGAAACTGGGCTGTGTGCCACTGAAACCATAAAGGTTTGGGTGGGGGAAAGGTCATTGGGTAGGTGCTGAGGAGGAGGGAGGGAGGATGAAGTCACAATCCTCAGGGGTACAAGATGACCACACTTCAGTTACAGTGCAAGTGCAGTGGTGCTTTTTAGATACATAACCAAAGGGCATGCTTTGCCTCCCTACTGGCACATACTGGTCCTTTGTGACAGGATACATAAGGTACATAACTGACCTGCAGCTGCAAGGCGGCAAGTCAATAATTTTGACCAATGTTACACCACAAGGACACTTGCTAAGTATTGGTGCCTTGCTGTGTCAGAGTTCGGACTATGCTCCACTCTGTGCCACCATATCTAGTGGGCTGATGACATGTGTGTAAGTAGTATGTTTTTGCTGTGCTAAGCGACAAATTGCTTTTGCTATTATAGAAAATAAATTGCTTTTCAAATATATAATAGTGTACATATTTTTCCATTGTGTCTCATCTTTACAAACCTTTAACTGTAACATGATTGTCGTCATGAACAGGATTAGACAGTGAAGTGTAGGACACAAATAGTGGGGTACACAGATGTTTGGGAATGTGCTGCACTCTACGGCAGTTGTCCAGGGGCACACTACATGTAGGACCTAGACAGTCTGTGGCAACTGTGCATGGGTGTGCTACATATGTAGGACTTGCACAGTGTGAATGTAGGACCTGGAGAGTGGGGTGTGAATCTGTCTAGGGGTGTGCTGCATTTTATGAGAGGCAAAGTGGGTTTTTCCTCAGTTGAGCACAGCCATGGTAGAAACAGAGCAAACACAACTGTGTTTGATAGGTGCCAACAGTGTTGTACGTATGTTCCTGCACAATGTAAATATTGTTTTAAGGAGTATTGTATACAGCACTTTTCAGATAGGAGTTTTGAGTTTTGGGGTGTGTGGTGTATATGTGGCACGTCAATTGGAGCGGGCGTTATATTATTATGGTAGAACTAGGAGAGAAATGTATCATGATGCACATAGGAATTTAGATTTAAAGAGAAGAATTGGAGTGGGCATCTTATTATTGTGTTAGAACTATAAGTATATAATTAAAAAGATGAATTTTCTTTTGAAAAAAGATAAAGATGTTCCTGCTGAGAACATCCCACTCATGGAGCACAATGAGTGGGAAGAAGAGCTTCGGAATATGCTATGGAAAAGACAGGAAACCTCTGTGTCCCCTGAACCCTGGGTAACAAAAGACCCAGTGAGTTTATTGACAGATATGGGACAGTTTATTGAAACCTCCCAAACTAAGAAGCAATTGTATTTGTTACATGCTAGGAAAATGGTGGGAACGTTATTGTTTGCATATAAGATTGCTATGGGTAATCTCAGTGAAGCAACAGAATGACAAAACCAGCTGGAACAACAAGTGCAGGAATTAAAGGACGTTCAAGCTGTACATCAGCAAACAATTATAGAGGTAACAGCACAAAAGGAACAGTTAGAGCATAAATGTTTTTCTTTGGCACTAAACATGCAGTCCATATGGCTCATAGAAGAAGGCATAGGAGGAGCTTTAAGAACAGTCTGCAGGTTTGTGCGTTGATAACAGATACTTTTTGGGATCCAGATATTTGGAATGGCAATATTTAGGAATCTGATAGTAATGCAGAAAATGATAATGAGGATGAAGTAGATAAGGAAGAGGGGGAAAAGTCTGCACTGATTGTGCCCTGGAAAACTACACTACAATGCATCCAATAAGACAACGGGCAAGAGGCTATCATATGGGCAAGGCAGGATGAACTGCTAGATTATACTCCAGAGGATATAAAAAATTTGCTAGCTAAATATAAACAACAACCTGGGAAAAAAAAACACAGTTATGGTTAGTTCATTTATTTGAAGAAAGGGCTGATTCAGTACTAATGGATAGCAAAGATGCAAAAATGTTTTGGCCCTTAGCAATAATACGTATGTGCAGAATGCTTTTTGTAATATATTAACTGTTGTAAACCAATCCTTGGTTCAACTGGTTGGTGAAAGAATATCAACACAGCATACTACTGATGGAGTATGGCCACCTTTGGTAATGAATTGGGTGATCCTATGCCAGGCTATTGTGCTGTTAAAGGTAAAGGTATGGAGATGGTTGTGGGATTAAATAATCCTGGGACATATTTAACCCAACCTTTTACTGTGGGTATGCATAACAAACTCCTGAAAGGTTGCCCCACTGCTTGAAAACCTTGTTTGATACCTGTTTTATCGACTGAGAAAGGGAAATTACACAGAATTTGACTGAAAAGCTTAGTCATTTGGAAGTCTTACCAGGTGTGTCACTGCGGGGCGAAATTAGAGGGGGAATGCCTCAGAGAGACATACTAGTGAAAGTTACACAAGAGTCTAGTAGTGAGTCAGGACAGCATACACATTTGTTTCCGCTGTTGTTACAGAATGGAATGGATAAGTGTGATATTGATAGAAAACCTATAGAGGTTCTCAGGAAAATGGCACAGCACCATAATTGTCAAAGTGATCAGGAACAGCCTGTGGCTAAACCTACTAGTTAGGAGCAAAACCAGGTAAAAACTGAAACCTATGATCCAATTTACCCATGCAAAGATATGGATAAAACTATGGCCCACTTTGCACTGGCACTGAGCACTCTGCCTTTTCTACTCTATCATCACTAGAATCCCCTTCATGGGATTTACATGCCTAATGGGAATAGGTAGCGGCCAGGCCCTCCACCATAAATCCATATTTCTCAAGCTGATCCATGGCTGGTTTTTTGTGTTATTTGGTGGTCCCCAGAAAACAAGCAAACCGTATGAGCATTGGTGGATACTGGGGCAGAAGTCTCTATTCTACACAGAAACCCACAAAAATTTGCTGGCAAAGCAATTCTTATTTGGGCTTGGCAGATCAGCTGATTGTGGGCATTTTAACTTGTGTTAGATTACAAACTGGTGGTTGGTTACCAAAGACTGGTATGTACATACTGCAAGGGCAAACATTAGAAATAAAAGGGAAAGTTTGGACTTTTGACACCATGTAATGATTACATATTCATTCACTTCAAGTGGGCAAGATAGTTGAAATTGCAGATATTGCAGTAGCTACTGAAATTGTGAATTTGAAGCAATACCATATACCAGGCAGTGATGAGGCAATTCAAGCCACTATTAATGACTTATTGGAAGCTGGTGGTGTCAAATATACTCATTCACCTTTTAATAGTCCACTCTGGCCAGTGTAGAAACCTGATGGCAACTGGCATATGACTGTAAAACTGTTGTGGGGGTCTGCTACAGACCCACAAATCAAACAGAAGATGCTGATGAGGCCTTCCACTGTCAGATGGAGGTAGCTTTTAGAACACGCTCCTTGGTACTCATGAGTGACTTCAATCACCCTGACATTTGCTGGAAAATGCACACAGCAAGACACAGCAGTCCAAAAGACTCTTGCAGTGTGTTGATGATTACTTCTTGATGTAAGTAGTGGAGGTGCCAACAAGGACAGGCACACTGCTGGACCTTGTATTAACTAATAAAGAAGGACTGGTTGAGGACATTAATTTTGGGAACAGCCTTGGCAACAGTGATTATGACAAGGTGGAGTTTAGTATTATACAGGGTAGAAACACAGCTATAAGTAGGGTTAAAACCCTGGACTTCCTCAGGGCTAACTTTGCAGTCTTCAGAGATACACTTGCAGGAATCCCATGGCCTAAGACACCGAAGGAACTATTTTTAAATGCTACTTCCTCCGAGCCCAAGATAGGTGTGTTCCCTTGAGTAAAAAATGGGGTAGATGTGCCAAGAGACATGCATGGATGAACAAGGAGCTTCTGAAGGAAATCTCATGGAAGAAAGATACTTACAGTTCATGGAAGAAGGGACTTGTCACTTGGGAGAACTATGGAGTAGTTGCCAGGGCATGTAGGAAGGCAATAAGGAAGACCAAAGCCCTCTTGGAACTAAAACTGGCAAAGAAAGTAAAAGAGAACAAGAAGGGCTTCTTCAAATATATCAGTAGGAAAAGGGAGAATAGAAAATGTGTGGGCCCACTGCTGAGTGAGGAGGCAGCCCTGATAACTGAAGATGCAGAGAAGGCAGAGTTGCTGAATTCCTCTATGAATTCCAGACCCTGGATGAAGGAGAAGAAGACTGAAGGAGGGAAGACTTTCCACTAGTCAGTGAAGACTGGGTTAGGGATCAGTTACATAAGCTGAATATTCACAAGATCCTGGGCCCTGATGAGATACACCTAAGAGTGTTGAGACAGCTGGCAAATTACAAAATTCTGACAGACAGGAGAGGTGCCTGGGGACTGGAGGAAAGACAATGTCACTCCAGTCTTTAAAAAGGGCAAGAAAGAGGTTCCAGAAAACTACAGACCAGTGAGCCTCACCTCCATCCCTGGAAAAATGATGGAGCAGCTCATTATGGAGGTCATCTCTATGCACTTGGAAGAGAAGATGATCATGAGGAGTAGAGTAGTCGGCATGGATTTACCAAGGGGAAATCATGCTTGACTAATCTGATAGCCTTCTATGATGTTGTAACTGAGTGGATAGATGCAGGGAGACTGGTGGATGTAGCCTACCTTGACCTTAGTAAGGCTTTTGACACTGTCTCCCACAATTTCCTTGTGAGCAAGCTCAGGAATTGTGGGATAGAAGAGCAGACAGTGAGATGGATTAGGGACTGGTTACAAAATAGAGTCCAAAGAGTGGTGGTCAATGGTGCCAAGTCCAGCTGGAGAGCTGTAACTAGTGGAGTTCCCCCGGGATAAGTGCTGGGTCAGTGATGAGGGGTCAGAGTGTCTGCTCAGCAAGTTTGCTGATGATACCAAACTGGGAGGTTTGGCTGATACAGCTGAAGGCTGTGTGGCCATTCAGCCAGACTTGGACAGACTGCAGAGCTGGGCAGGAACCTGATGAGGTTCAACAAGGAGAGTCCTGCACTTGGAAAGTAATAAAAAACTGCACCAGAACAGGTTAGGACATGATCTGGTGGAGATCAGCCCTGTGGAGAAGGCCCTGGAAATGCTAGTGGATAACAAGTTATCCATGCGTCAGCAATGTGCCCTCGTGGCCAAGAAGACCAATGGGATCCTGGGATGCATTGAGAGGACTGTGTCCAGTAGACAGAGGGATGTTTCCCTGCACCCTCTACTCTGCCCTGGAGAGATCTCACCTGGAATATTGTGTCCGGTTTTGGGCTCCCCAGTTTAGGAGGGTCAGGAGTCTACTTGAGAGAGTCCAACAGAGGATGATGAAGGGACTGGAGCATGTGCCTTATGAGGAGAGTCTGGGAAACCTGGGGCTTTTTAGTCTGGAGAAAAGAAGACTGAGAGGGGATTTTATAAATGTTTATAAATATCTGAGGGCTGGGTCTCGAGAGGGGACAGGCTCTTCTCAGTTGCACCCTGTGATAGGACCAGAGGCAATGGATATAAACGACAGCACAGGAGGTTCCACCTCAACATGAGGGGGAACTTCTTCACTGTGAGGATCACAGAGCACTGGAAGAGACTGCCCAGAGATGCTGTGGAACCTCCTTCTCAGGAGACTTTCAAGACCCACCTGGATGCCTTCCTGTGTAACCTGTGCTAGATTCTATGGTTCTGCTCTGGCAGGGGGGTTGGATTTGATGATCTTCAGAGGTCCCTTCTAACTCTTAATATCCTGTGAAATTCCAGAGCAAGTGGAGAATATCATTAAACAATGGCCAATATCTGAAACTAAAAGATAGGTGCAACAGTTTTTAGGAGCAGTGGGTTTTTGGAGGGTGTATCTGCCAGGTCTTGCTGTTATACTGAAAGTTGTGTATAAGATTACTACGAAAAAGTCTCCTTTTCAGTGGACACCCAAACATCAAGCAGCTTTTGACAAGACTAAATTATTAATAACTGAATTTATGGAATTGCATGCTATTCAGGAGGGCCCAGTAGAATTGCATATTACTATAGAACAAGATGTAGCCATATGGAGTTTATGGCAACTACAGGAAGGGAGTCTCTGACCCCTGGGTTTTTGGTCACATAAACTTTCATGAGCAGAAACTAGATACATACCGTTAGAAAAGCAATTGTTAGCTGTATATTAGGCATTATTGGTCACTGAAGTGAATACTGTTCAACATGAAGTGTACGTCTGTTCTAATACCCCTGTAATTTCTTGGGTTTTGGTGCCTATAGCCTCTCATGGAATCGGCCATGCTCAGGAAGCCAACATAATGAAAATGTAGTAGTATATACAGGAACACACAAAAGCAGAACCAAAACGGAAACATCAGTTACATGAAATAGTAGCACAAGGGGTAAACCACTGAACTGAGACTGTGCCACAAGTTAATTATCAGACAAGGAAATGGGGACTGCAGTACCAGCATTTAACCACTGTCCAAAAGCAAAATGCCTGGTTTACTGATTGTAATGGAATCACAAAAGGAAAATGGAAAGTAGTTGTTTTTAGTTGTGTAAAACAACAACAATTACTACTAACTGGGGAGAACGGAGATAGTAAACTGGCTGAACTAGCTGCTTTTTGGCAGGCACTGGATTGCACAGCAGTAAATGAGATTTGTTATTTATATATAGACTCTTGGGTTGTGGTGCAAGGATTAGTGAGTTGTATAGCTAAATGGCATACTAACAAGTGGAAAATAGGTTCAAAAGCTGTATGGGGTAAAAATACTGGAATGAATTTGGATAGCTTTACAAGGTAGAGATATCTGAATATTTCATGTTGATGCTTATACTAAAGAAGAGACAGATGGCAAAATGGAATGTTCATGTAGTTCAGTTGGCTAAAATACATAGACTAACAGTTCTCCATAGGAAAAAGCCATGGCATGGTGGGCTCATGAGGAAAGCAGTCATTCATGGAGAGATGCAATGATCTCTTGGGTTCATATGTGTGGAATACCTGTTACCCATAAAGCAGCATTAGAGGCTGCTGCAGCATGTGAAGTATGCAAATTGCTAAAAAAGAATAATGTTTTAAAACAACCTTTAGACTAAACGCAGAACACAAAATGGGCTTGACAAATTGACTTTATAGGTCCACTTCCAGAACACAGGCAACAGTGTTACATTTGTGTGGCAGTAGATACATATTCAGGTGCGACTGTATCAATATGTAGTCAATGCTTTTACTATCATTTCTTGTTTGGATGCTATAGAATTATTATTGTAACCTCTGAGAAATCCACTCGGACAATGGCTGTCATTTTAAAAATAAACTAGTCTTGCAGTGGGCCAAGGATTGCCAGATTGATTGGATATGGCGCTTGCCTTATCACACGCAACAAGCAAGGTTGGTAGATCAAGTAAATGGGCTTTTAAGAGCTCATCTATGGGACAGGGTTCATACAGCAAGTGGGTGGATTATCTGTCTGAAGCAGTGTGCACTTTAAATAATCAGGCTTTGCATGCTGATACTGCACTCTTACCCTGATGAAAGGTGGGCCTATAGCAGAAAGAGTAGTAGCAAACTCAAATTTCAGTCTAATTCAAGGAATTGTTTTGAAACAGTGAAAGTAAAAGAAAGATTTTTATTAAAAAGTAATCAATCACACTCATGAGAAGCACAAGAAGTAAAATGGACTCAAACTGATACAAAATTGTGGGTTACTATTGTGGTGTAATGAAGGCATCACATGCCCAGAATCATGCCCCCAGATACCAGCTAATTTGTCCCAACATGTTCTGGGAAGTCCCCCCTTCCACCCTCCTCTCAGGAGGGGAGGAACAAAAGGATCAGGCGCCAGCCTGTCTCCTAAGGGAATAAACAACTGCAGGCACCCCATCTCAATGGCATGCCTATGCTCTGTCCATCTAAGGGCGTAATTCTAGCTTCACCTTTCTATAGCTGGAAGCAGGTTGTTGGCAAGTGTGCCCATTGGCTAAGTCCAACCTCGAGTGTCTATAAGTATTGCTCCATTTGGTGCCACGTCGCACTCTCCTTTTGTTTTCACTCATTATGTGACTCACGATGCGTCCGCTGTTAAGTCTCCTCACACGCAAGCATACTGGAAGTCTCTGCAAACATCGGATCCAGGCCATCAAGCTGACCTCGAGGAACACGCAAAGGATGATCCTGTCGCCGAAGGTGCCGTAGACCCAGTCAAAAGGGACTGAGGGAAGCCCAGAGGGTAAGCTGTAACACAAAGGGGGAAGGACTAGCCCATGCCTGGCAATCCACATTTGCTGCGAGATAATTAAGTAGCAATAAGCAGCCACAAGCAGAAACGCATCTTGCATAGCCCCCACCATCCACGGGAGAGAAAGGGAGCTGCCCACTGTAGCTGCTCCTCAGCCCATATCAGGGCAAAACACCTGGGATTTCCCCGAAGGAAAAGAGAGAGCAAAAGATTAGCCTCTCCATTGAAGTCAAGGCAACGACTGTACCATTATAATTTAAATGGAAGAAGTCACCCAGAGAATCGGCAGTCAGCTCACCTTGAGCTGAGCCGAGGGGGGGAAGCATCGCGTCACCACACCCCCACCAAAAACCGCTTACGGGAATCGCCTTTGATCATGAGGGCCGACCACTGAAAGGATCTAGCCCTCCTGAGCTGATCCTCTGGTCAGGGAGCCAGCCCCTCCCCGCAGACCACGGGAGGATAAAGAAGCCAACTGCCCCTTCCTGCAGACCGCGGGAGGAGAAAGCCAACCTTGCTCCCCCCCATAGAGCTGGGAGGGAGAAAGAAAGTCGCCGCACGAATGGGGCCAGCCTCGGGCAGAAAGCAGATACCCAGTGAGCCCGCGTGATCCGGCAATTTGTCTCGCTGCATGTATCTTTCATGTGTGTAACATTTAGTAACGTTCTATTCAAAGCACCCGCGTGTAGCTGTGTGATATTTCCAGTTTAACCTGCCTCGTGATAACGTTATAAATAGCTCTATACCTAGCTAGCAGCCGCAAGCGCCTTGTCGAGTCTCCATCTAGTGGACAAGCGGCGGAACTGCATCCTTTCGTTCCCTTAATTAGAAATTGACTGTAAATATTATAATTGGGTATAATTGTAAATACTAAATCAATTATGGTCTATGTTATTACAATTGTGCATCCGAATCAATATATATAAAGTAATTAATCTAATATTAATAATAATAATAAACAATAATTTAATAACTCATATTTTCATAATTAATAATCACCATCCTCTAGCCCTACTCCCCCTCTCCATGACAGGTGAGTGACATGAATCTGTTGTGTGCATAATGTCTTGTTCCCAGATTGCAAACTCAGGGATTAGTCTTAATAAATCCTGTACAATGCAATGATCAGATAAATATCCAATGTAGGGCTTAAAAATACTTTGCTGAAACCACTGTCATTGTTGTAGGACCATGGATTTATTGTGCCATGCCTGCATTTCATTACCCAAACTTTATGATCCTGTATCTTATTCAGATACACATATGTGATATATCGATTCCAAAACTAAAACGCATGAACCTGCTGAAGTCATTACTGATGATGATTTGCAAGCAGTTACCATTGTTTTTCCAGGGAATGATCAATGGCTCAAAGTACTCTCTGAGCAATTGTTAAGACACACCTAAAGTGTGTGTGTGTGTGGGGGGGGGGGGGGGAAGGAGAGGGGTGTTAACCCATTCTCTTTTCTATTTTCTTCTTCTATAAAACATCAGTTGTGGTCCCTCAACCAAAGAAAAATGTGTGTGGGTGACATTAGTGAACATCACAAGACAAGACCATTTATGCCTCAATCTTGCTACACCCTCCAATCTTTTTACAACTTGTCTGATCCTTATGCCATTATCTGCAGCAGAGATAAACACTTTAGCCTGCAACAGTCTTCCCATATCAACAGATGAACTTCTTCCATGATGGGAAAGCTGGCTGTATATAGTGGGACCACCAGTTACAGTGTTGCAAGAACTGAAACTGCTAGATACCTGTGGCAGTTTAGGCTGGGTGCCCCCTGCCACTGCCGCATGAGATACACCTCTGGTGTCCTGGGTGCCCACCCACAGGGGTGGACACAGGAAACAATGTATTTCTACCCATAAGTCCTGCACCCTATAAGGCCATCTGCAGAGTCATTCTCTTCCTCTTTCTTCCCTCTCTGCTCCCATGGGAGATGTCCTCTCTTATCGGGTAATGCCGGGGGAGTATCCTCTAGGCCTCTTAGGCCTGTCTAGGCCTAAAGCCAGGAGGAGAATGGAGAGGGGGGGCAGTCTCAGACCTGGCCAGCCTGAGACTTGCCTAGCAGTGGGAGGGGGAAGAAAGAGCCCTGGGGGGTTTGGGTTTACCCTCAGGTGGGAAGAAGGGAAGGATTGGGAAGCTTTGGGAATTATGTAACGGGCTCTGTACGCTTTGGGATACTCTTTGTCACTATGCTTTGTAGTTTGTAGTTCTCTGTAGCTTCACCAATTGCTTTTCCATTTAAACTTTCCATCACTCTCCAATCCGTTTGTGTGAGTCTCATTCTTTTGTCCCTTTCGGGGCAAGAGAGGATCTGTGTCTGGCCCCAAACCAGCACAGATTTTTGGTAGCAGAGGATGGTTCCTGTGCTGAACTCTGCAAGTTGGATTGGAGAAGAGCAGGGGTGGAAAAGTTAAAATGGTATCTGGGCGTTGTTGGTTTTTGATGGCTGGGCTCAAGATTTTGTGCTGGGGCGACCGTGTGGGCGTTTTATGGGTTCCGAGGGGACACCCTGGTGCATAGCGGTGGCGTGGAATCCCTCCTGCTGTTCCGAAGCGGCAGCGGCGATTCTATAGCTGCAGGCACTGGGGGAAAGCTTAAGAATGCCGTGCCCGCCCCTTTCCCTTTTGTTCCCCGCGGCACCAGCAGCGAGTAGAGCGGCGCGGAGCCGAGGAAGGGGGAGGGACAGTCGGAAGCAGACCAGGGTCGGCTTGTCCCGCGGCAGTGGGGGCTAGCCGCAGCGGGGTAGTGAGCGGTGGCTCCCGCAACTCAAGAAGGCGGGCGGTGGCTCCAGTTCAAAAGCTGCTTCCAAGGGCCCAGGGAGCGAGTATAGCTTTGGCTGGAAAAGCCGCTCTTGTGGCCCGAGGGGTGGCGGCGGTTTTGATCTGTACCGCGGCTGCAGAGGTGACGGCGGCTCTCGCTGTTATCTCTCCCCTGATTTTCGGACGCGCTCCGAAAATGGCGCCTAGCACCTGGCTCCGCCTCTCTTCTCGGTGGGTTGCAGTGCAGCCACTCCCTCTCCGGGGGAGGGCTGTGTAGCCGGATGCCTGCACACCTCGGCATGCGTACGCTCAGGGGGAGCGGTGTGCCTGTGCGTAGTGTGCATCAGTATTAGCCTCGGGCCGCGGCTGGAAGCAGTCAGCACTGGGCTTGGGAAAGGTCTGTGCAGCTTTGGAAAGTCTCAGCGTGCTGTTGCCTGCAAGGGGTGGAAGGAGTCGAGTCGGTGAGCCTGATTGCTCAGACTCGATTGCCCCGAGGGGTGGAAACATGCCGCTTGAGTGGATGGAGAAATGCTTGATTGAGAAGTTATGAGGTTGTTTCCAGGTGGCCAGGATGCTCCACCGTATCCATGAAGAGTTCACCGTGCAGAAGAATGAACTCTGCATCGCTGGGAGGTTCCACAGGATGAGGGAGAAGAGCTGGACTGAACTGTTACCTGAGCCCGAGGGAGAGACTCTTTGGAAGGACGCCCAGATGGAGACTTGGACTTTGCCAGACATGTCATCTGAAAGTTGTTTCTGATTTGATTATATGTTTTGGGTGCAGGAATTATGGGTATGAAATAAGGGGTGGCATGTGGCAGTTTAGGCTGGGTGCCACCTGCCACTGCTGCATGAGATACACCTCTGGTGTCCTGGGTGCCCACCCACAGGGGTGGACACAGGAAATGGCGTATTTCTACCCATAAATCCTGCACCCTATAAGGCCATCTGCAGAGTCATTCTCTTCCTCTTTCTTCCCTCTCTGCTCTCCTGGGAGATGTCCTCTCTTATCGGGTAATGCCGGGGGAGTATCCTCAAGGCCTCTTAGGCCTGTCTAGGCCTAATGCCAGGAGGAGAATGGAGGGGGGGCAGTCTCAGACCTGGCCAGCCTGAGACTTGCCTAGCAGCAGGAGGGGGAAGAAAGAGCCCTGGGGGGTTTGGGTTTACCTTCAGGTGGGAAGAAGGGAAGGATTGGGAAGCTTTGGGAATTATGTAACGGGCTCTGTACGCTTTGGGATACTCTTTGTCACTATGCTTTGTGGTTTGTAGTTCTCTGTAGCTTCACCAATTGCTTTTCCATTTAAACTTTCCATCACTCTCCAATCTGTTTGTGTGAGTCTCATTCTTTTGTCCCTTTCGGGGCAAGAGGGGATCTGTGTCTGGCCCCAAACCAGCACAATACCCTACAGATAACTGTATCTAGTTCAACTATACCCCCTCAAACCATACAGCATGTTGTTGGGGGAGTAATTCTTACCCCCCTTTACCAGAACAAGACAATTCGATGTAGTCATTCACAAGTTAACTGGACATTGTCAGGGAATACCAACATTTTATTACCACAGGGACTGTTTCTACTCTGTGACGACCATCCTTGGGTGGGTATTCTTAAACTATTAAGGGGTGACTATATGCCTTTGGAAAACTGACTATTTAACAATCTAATATTTCTTCAGTGTTAGCATATCGTCATCATTCTCTATGGAGCATGATGTATGATGAACATTGTAACTCTGACATGGATTTTTGGGGGCTGAAAGATTATATTCAGTTCAATATTAGCACCAGGTGTAGCTGCTGCTCAAGTATTAGCAACATTGAAAATATGAGGCTGTTGGCTAAGTCAGTCAACTAATAAGACTACTTTGGCTTTAAGGTCATTATTAGTAGATGTAGATTCTGCTAGACATGCTACCTTACAAAACAGAGCAACAATTGATATGTTATTGCTAATGCATGGCCAAGGCTGTGAAGATGTTGATGATAAGTGTTCTATGAATTTCAGTGATCATTCTGTCAACAACAACTGGAACAATTTTGGAACTTGGACTTGGGGCTGGCCATGGTTACAGAAATTATTGTTGTTTCTTTTGTTACTTTTTATATTCTTTTTATGTATTGCTTATTGTTTGCAATGCCTTTCATCACTTACTAGGCGACTCTTGGATAATTCATTATCACAGCTGTCTGTATGGGTTGTTCAATATCATTGTTTACAGTCTACGAATCATGCGGTGGCATGTGTTAGTGATGAAAGAAAACAAACTTTGATCTGCAGACGGCAACTAATGGAACAAGACTCTGTTGTATTGTGATTTCTTGTATGTGACTGTTAAACAAGACCCCATTATTGTGTATCTGTATGTAATATAACAACTGAAAGTTAAAGATTAGATGAAGCAAGCAGCAAAATAGACCTCTACCCATGCTGTGAAACTGGGCTGTGTGCCACTGAAATTGCAAAGGACATTGTTGGGTGGAGGAAAAGACATTGGGTAGATGCTGAGGAGGAGGAAGGATGAAGTCACAATCCTCAGGGGTACAAGATGATCACCCTTCAGTTATAGTGCAAGTGCAGTGGTGTTTTTTAAATGTATAACAAAGGAGCAAGCTTTGCCTGCCTCCTGGCACGTACTGGCCCTATGTGACAGGATACATAAGGTATATAATTGACCTGGAATTGTGATGTGGCATGGCAACAGTTTCAACCAACATTGTTGTCACAAGGACATTTGCTAAGTGTTAGTGCCTTGCTGTGTCAGTGTCCAGACTATGCTCCACTGCGTGTTACCATATCTACAGGTGTTGATGGCATGTCTGTAAATCTTATGCTTTTGCTGTGCTAAGTAATAACTTGCTTTTGCTATAATAGTCAATAAATTGCTTTTGAAATATATAATAGTGTATATGTTTTTCCATTGCATCTCATTCTCACAAACCTTTAACTGTAACAGCACCTTTTCTCCCTGGTGGCAATACTATAAAGAAAGCTTGTAAATTGTTTTACAGCCAAGTAAGACCTTGAGAATTTTATTGGGAAGCTTAAACTGGTTTTGTAGTTTGCATATGCTGACCCACTACTTTAAAGCATTGAAAACCAGGTGATAGCAATAAACTTCCTTCTCTTGTAATCAAATAGAAGTAGGCATGGGATGTGAGTAGTTAGTGTAGCAGTTTGGACCACATAATATTCTCTACTATCAGAATCATGAATTTATGACTATTGCATTTACAGAGGTACTGCATTACTACCTTGAAAAAAATGGAGAATCTCTGCCCCTCTCTCACCTTTCCAGTCCTGGAGCAGGCAGTTGCATTTTCACTTGTTACAGATTTCAGACAGGTATTCCTTCTCCTTTTCCTTCTGTTCTCTATATATACTGATGTAATCTGATACCTTTGTACTAGAAGAGTGAAATATTCTGTGTAAATCAAGAGAAAACTCTCTGCTTTTTATTTTCCTCCCTTTCTTATCTCCTAGTAAGGAAAGAGAGGGGAGAGGAGATGGTGGTGGAGCTGGAGGAAGTGGAGGAGTTTGCACTGAAACTTTTACATTCGTTACTGGCACCCAACATGGCGCAGCGAAAGCAGCTGTCTAAATTAAGACGGTTGGATGATGGCAGGATAGTGCTGAGTTGAAATACACGAAGAATATGTTTCACTTCATGTCAAGATGCTCACTTTCCTGGCTCTTATACTTCTTCTGGTGGTGTTATATAAACTCTCATATAGGCTGTCATGCATTTTCTGGTTTTGCATGCCCTTTGATAACTGTGGCTTTTTTTATGTTGTTTGTATTTGTCACCATGATGAAATGGCTAAGATTACCCTGATACTGTGTCTTCCACTTGCTGTTTTGATTTGGTATAAGTGGACCAATACACCAATTTTTTGGTTAGTCCATTTTTTTGTATACTGTGTCATCATTTATGACAGTCTCACTCAGATGATGAATGGAACAGAAGGGGATATTTATTCACCTTTAGAGGGTTTCAGTTATTATTGAACACCAACACCAGACTGCTTCTGACATTATGACTCTTAAACTTGTGTTTGGTCTTGGTCATAGTAAATTTATTCCAAGAGTGTTGTTTGGACACCTACTCCCAGGTTGAATAGCTATGAGTGTCATGGTATGTGGGAAAGTGTGGGCCAGTACTCAAGCTGCTGGTCACCTCTAGTGTTTTGAAACTTTGCTCCCAAGCAATTGCAAAACACTGATGAGCTGGTAAAATGTTTGATAAAAGGTTGATGTCAACCTGAAAATTCCTGGGAGACACAAATCACTGCAATGTGTTGGGGTCTGGCCATTCAGCCTGAAGAGAAAGAGGAGGTCTTTGGTCCTACAAACAGACCAAGAGACACTGCAGTAGCATCACAGAGTCAGTATCTGTTAATATTGGTTGCCCCTATACAGAAAAAGAAGTACAGAAGAAAAACAGCTCATTCTGCAAAAAATGAGAACTAGGGCTATCATGAGAAGAGACAGAGATAATTACTTGATCTTTATCATTGACTGAGTTACCTGATAGACGAAATGACTATTGCTGCAGGCTAAACAAGCCCATTGTCACCTGGTTGCTTTGATGCTGGGATATGGGACCTAACGGTGTGGAGTTGGAAAATAGCGAAGCCAAGTAGATGGGATCCCTGCCTAGGGAAGCAGGCATTGACAGGGTTATTGGGAAATCAGTACCAATCCTCAGCCTCTGGAGACAGCTTCTAGCAGGTGTGAAGGGTATATGCCCCAACTAGGATGATTTTAATAAAATAAAAGATCATTTTAGGAGATGGACTACCATGGAGAAAGGCATCCAATACTTGAGGGAACTAGCTCTGCTGGAGCTCTATAATGTGACAGATGATGAGCCTCAGTCTGTAGACCCAGATGGGGTAGTATGCACACCAGCCATGTGAAAGGTCCTATGAGCTGCACCACCATCATATGCCAACTCATTGGCAATTACATTCTGGGGCATGAGAGACAGCCAAGGACAAACAGTGGCTGAACTTTTTAGTATCCTGCAGCAATATAAGTGAAGTATGTCAAGTCTCTCTTCTAATGTATGGGCCTGTATTTCATCTGTGGCAGAACTGACTCGTAAAGTGGACCAACTCCAAGAAGGTTCAGCCTGTTTCCACCCTGTGCAAGCTAGGGTTTCAACTATTAAACACAGGCATCTGCCTCTCCAAGAGAGGGAATCTGGGAATCAGACACCTCCAAGCACCCTCTAGTTTTAATTGACCAGGGAGAGGATATGAAAAAGTGTGTTGGAAATCCACTTCAACTCTAGCTGCTCGAGTCTGTGGATTTCAAGGAAACTCTTCTTGGAAGAACACTACCCCTGTTTCTAGTGGGAAATCCTCCAAAAATAAGAAACTAATTGATACTATCTCTGATTCCCTTGAAGGGACGGCTAAGGCATACTTAGAATATGGAAATGATTCCTATCAGGATTAGAGGGGCCCTGCCTCCAACCAGGGGGAGGAGAGGGACAACCAAGTCTATTGGACTGTGTGGATCGGGTGGCCTGGTACATCAAAACCACAGAAGGCATGCAATGTACTTTGATGCTTCTCTGAGGAGAGCCTAATAGAGAGTGAATGACACAAACACACCATTGTGACTGGCCCAGCATCCCCATGCATTCTTGGTATAGACCATCTTAAGAAAAGATACTTCAAGGGTCCAAAAGGATACCAGTGGTCATTTGGTATAGCGGCCTTAGAAACAGAGGAAGAGGAACAATTAACTGCCTTGTCTGGTCTTTTAAAGGACCCCCTTGTGATGGGGTTGTTAGATGTTAAAGACCAACAAATATCAATTGCCACTGCAAGAGTACACCAGAGGCAATGTGGCACAAACTGGGACTCTGTGATACCCATCTGTAAATTAATTTAACAACTAGAGAGACAAAAGTGATCACTAAGACTCACTCACACTTCAACAGCCCTATATGGCTGGTAAGGAAGTCTAATGGTGAACGGAGCCTGACAAGGAACTGCTATGCTCTGAACAAAGTGACACTAGCAATGAGTGCTGGTGTGCCAGACGTGCTGGAGCTCCAGTACAAACTGGAGTCTAAGGCATTCAAATGTTATGCCACAACTGATATTACGTATGCATTCTTTTCCTTTCTCATAGCACCAGAATGCAGCCCACAATTTGCCTTCACCTGGAGAGGTGTCCAATATACCTGAAATCAAAAACCCTAGGGGTGAAAAATAGGCCCACCATTTGTTATGGACTGATCCAAGCTGTACTGGAAAAGGGTGGAGCTCCACAACACTTGCAATACATTAAAGACATCACTGACACAGCAGAGGAAGTTTATGAGAAAGGGAAGAAAATAATCCAGATTCTTTTGAAGGCCAGGTTCTGCATAAAGAAAAGTAAGATCAAGGGACTTGCAAGAAAGATTCAGTTTTTAGGGATGAAAAGGCAGGACGGATGTTGTCAGATCCCAATATATGTCATCAACAAGATCACAACTATGTCTCCACCCACCAATAAAGAGGTGTTGTGGAGAGGAGGAATAGGGATGGAGGATGGTGATTATTAATTATGAATTATGAAAATATGAGTTATGAAAATTATTGTTGTTTATTATTATCATGAATATTTGATTAATAACTTTATATATATTGATTTGGATGCACGGTTCTAATAATATAGACCAGGTTAAGGAGACTTAACAGCGGACGCATCGTGAGTCACATAATGAGTGAAAACAAAAGGAGAGTGCGACGTGGCACCAAATGGAGCAATACTTATAGACACTCGAGGTTGGACTTAGCCAATGGGCACACTTGCCAACAACCTGCTTCCAGCTATAGAAAGGTGAAGCTAGAATTACGCCCTTAGATGGACAGAGCATAGGCATCCCATTGAGATGGGGTGCCTGCAGTTGTTTATTCTCTTAGGAGACAGGCTGGCTCCTGATCCTTTTGTTCCTCCTCTCCTGAGAGGAGGGCGGAAGGGGGGACTTCCCAGAACATGTTGGGACAAGTTAGCTGGTATCTGGGGGCATAATTCTGGGCATGTGATGCCTTCACTACAGGAGGATACCCAGGCTTTCTTGGGTGTTGCGAGTTTCTGGAGGATGCATCTCCCAAACTACACTTTGATTGCAAGCTCTCTCTACCAGGTGACTCGGAAGAAAGATTTCCAATGAGGCCCTGAGCAGCAACAAGCTTTTGAACAGTTCAAATGGGAAATTGTGCATAACGTAGCCCTTGGACTAGTTCAGACAGGACAAGAGGTTACACATGTGCTTTACAATGCAGCTGGGAAGAACTGTCCTACATGGAGTCTTTGGCAGAAAACACCAAGGAAAACATGAGGCTTGACCTCTGTAGTTTTGGAGTCAGAGTTACATGTATATGAAGGAGTTTGAGCTGCCTTGGAGGTGATTGGTACTGAAACACAGCTTCTCCTGGCACCTTGACTACCAGTGTTGGATGTCGAAAGGGGGAGTCTATCATGCAGATGATGCCACATGGAGCAAGTGGATTGCATTTATAATTCAACAGGCTTGAATAGGGACCCCGAATCACCCAGGAATTTTAGAAGTTGTCACAAACTGTCCAGAAGGAAGAGATTTTTGGATGTCACCAGAGGAGATGGAGGAGACACATGCTGAGAAGTCTCCACCATACAATAGATTGCTAGCTAATGAAAAGAAACATGTTTTGTTCACTTATGGGCCATGTACATTGTGGGAGAGCACCAAAATTGGAAGGCTGCTGTGTGGAGTCCCATCTGATGGGTTTCAGAGGCTTCTGAGAGAGAAGGTGAATCAAGTCAGTTCAGAGAGTTGAAAGCCTTCCAAATGGCTTTGAATATTGCTGAGCAAGAAAAATGGCAAAGAGTGTCTACACAGACTCTTGGATGGTGGCATTGGAAGAGAAACAACTGGCATCACAGAGGCAAACCTATCTGGCCAGCTGAACCATGGCAAAGTACTGCTGTTTGGGCAGAGAACTTGGTGGTCAAAGTTGATCATATGGATGCCCATGTGCCCAAGAGCCAAGCCCCTTAAGAATGTCACAACAACCAGCATGTGTATCAAGCTTCTAAGATTAAAGTGCTTTGAGTAGATCTGGACTGGCAACATAAAAGTGAACAATTTATAGCTCAATGGGCTTACAATGCCTCAGGCCACCAAAGAAGAAATTCAACATACAGATGGGCTCAGGATCAAGGGGTGGACTTAACCATGGACACTATAATACAGGTTATCCATGAATGTGAAATGTGTGATGCAATCAAACAGGCCAAATGGATAAAGACTTAATGATATGGGGGGGTGATGGCTGAAATATAAATATGGTGAAGCATGGCAAGTTGATTACATCACACTGCCACAAACCCACCAAGGCAAACGCTACATGCTTACAATGGTAGAAGCAACCACTGGATCACTGGAAACATAGTGCCCCATGCCACCTCTTGAAACACCACGTTAGGGCTTGAAAAACAAGTGCTGTAGTGGCAGGGCACCCCAGAAAAAAAACGACTTGCATAATGGAACTTGTTTTAGAAACAACCTTATAGACACTTGGGCCAAGGAGCATGGCATCGAGTGGGCATATCACATCCCTTACCATGTGCCAGCTTTTGGGAAAGTCAAGCATTACAATGGCCTGCTAAAAACCATTCTGAAAGCACTGGGAGGAGGGACCTTCAAAAACTGGAGTGCACATTTATTACAAACCACTTGGCTGGTCAGCACCAGAGGATCTATTAGCCAGGCCAGGCCTGCCCAGTCCAAGCTGCCATGTGCTGTAAAAGTTGATAAAGTTCCCGTGGTAAACATATAGAATATCTTAGGGAAGAAAGTTTGGGTTAATCCTGCCCCAGGTAAAAACAAACCCATTCGTGGGATTGCTTTCCCCAGCAGGGATGCACTTGGTAGGTAATGCAGGAAGATGGAGAATTTTATTGTGTGCCACAGAATAATCTCATTCTAGGTGAGAAGCACAGTATGCTGTATATGTATTACGATGTTAACTTCTGTTGAGCGTGATGCAGAGTAGTGTGGAATAAAGGGTGGAGAATATAGTGCTTTGAACCACACAGTATTTTCCACTATCAGAATCATGAATTTACGACTACTGTATTTATGGATGTACTGCATTACGACCTTAAAAATCTCAAAAGTATCAGCTGCTCTCTCACCTTTCTGGTCCTTGAGTGGGCAGCTGCATTTTTGCTTGTTATGGGATTTGTGTGGGTATTCCTTCTGCTTTTCCTTCTGTTCTCAATATATACTTATGTAATCTGATACCTTTGTAGTAGAAGAGTAAAATATTCTGTGTAAATCAACTGAAAACTATCCCTCTGCCTTTTATTTTCCTCCCCTTCTTATCTCCTAGTAAGGAAAGAGAGGGGAGAGGAGATGGGGAGGGGAGCTCGAGGAAGTGGAGGAGTTTTGCCCTCACACTGAAACTACTACAGTGAGGAAAGGGGAAAGGAAAGTAAAAGTTACAATTCTAACAGGAGAAAAAAATACATGTAAGAAAAAAAAAAGGAACAATTAAAGGACTAGAAACAGAAAAAATTAATAGCTGTGCAAGCAAGATGTATATCTTTTACTTCTTGAAAAAGCACAGTATGAAGTCTCTCTATATCATGTTTAGTTTGACTTCATACGTTATTTTTTAAATTAAATTTACATTATTTTTCTTAACACTTTTGACCTCTTCAACCATTCCATTTGAAATGGAAAACAGAGACACTTTTTTCCCCCTACAGTACAAACTAGTGTAATAAGTCTTCATCCTCTTGTCCCTGTTCTCCTTTGCCATACATCACAACTCTTCAGTTCTATTGTTATTGAAATCTGAATCTCAAACTGTGATTCTCTCATTTCTCTCAAGGTGAAATCCAGACCTGTGTATTAACAGAGAGCATATCTACCAATCTAAGTTCTCTAAAATATCCTGTGTTGACTTATGCAGCTGTATAGTGATAAAATTCTCACGGAATTTGTGCAGGAAGCTTTGGCATTGGAATTAAAAAAAAAAACAGTTTTCAACTCTCAAAACATTTGATGTCTTCTGGTACACACCATGCATTGAATCTGGTTATGTTGTGCTTTGGAAAATGTTCAATTACTATATCAATTACACCACAGAACAGGTGAGCCCTCCAAGTAAATGCTTGTTCATTTACTATTTTTATTAACTAAAATTAGCAATACAATAATACATTTTTAGTATATAAATGCTTCTTAAACTTTCTTTAAACTGCAATAATCACAACCAGCAGCATAGCCACATGCACATCCTGCACTTACACATGACCCACCACTTTTATGCACTCTCTACAGTTCGCTACATGACTGCCCAGCAGAGGCCAATCTCCAACACATTTTCTACAATGACAGATGGGCTCAGAACAGCCTTAACAATGGGATGGTACTGTCACTGAATAAATCTGTGCATTACATTTTGACTATTGTGTCCAGGCTTTAGTGAAGATGTGAGGAAAAGGTCATTCTAACACTTCCTGTCTTGCTGCTCCTCTGCTTCCATTCTGCAGCCATGCCTACATCACTTACAGGTAGTCCTCTGTTGTCTTCAGTGTACCTTCCCCTGCCCATCACCCCCGAAGATTTATAACCCAGGATTTAAGGTGTTAGCTGCCTGACCTCAGCTTTATGTGGCTGTCCAATCAAGCATCACTTCTTTTTGATGTTATTCAATCATTAGCCAGTTTACCTACTTTCCCTAGTTATTTCTCTAGGTTACTTTTGTTACACTTGAAATTCTGTTATGAAAAAAGAAAATTTCTGTAAATCCACAAACTTATTGTTCATAAAACAATAGTTAGTAAAATCGAAATCCTAAATCAAGAATTATTGCTCTTCCAGACCTAAGTAAGCTAAAAAAAAAAAAAAAGCTGAGGTCACCTTTACATATTTGGTAACATGCTTTCAGATCTTATTTGTTCTTCTGTGTTCTACTAAGTTCATGTTAGCTCTGATTTTACTGTATACCATGCCTTTTGCATTGTCTTTCCTTTTACTTTTCACCTGAACTTGACGTTTTCCAGACCTAGCCTGCAGTTCTTTAAGAGAGTACCAGAACACTGCTTTTACCCATACGGTCTCCTTTGTTTACCAGTGTATACTTGTGCTTCCATACACCACCTCTTGTCTCCTCTTCTCAGAGTCATAACCTCTCTAAGTTCATCTACATGCAGCTAGATGAACCTCTTTGACCTGTTGGTCATGTTGTAATTGCTGCTTGAACAAACACAGGGAATTGGAGGAGGACTGTTTGTCAGTGAATTATTTGGTCTTAAGGATTTTGTAATATTTTACATTAGTATGAGATGTGAACAAATTCCTGTATTAGACTTTTAGAATTATCAAATGTCAAAGTCCTCTTGAACTGACTTATGACATTAGAATCTATATGCAATTTAGTTCTGTACACTGATATTAAAGATGCCTGTGTGGCAGAAACTTCTTTTTAAAGGATAAAAATTATACTGATTTAAAATTTCATCTATTCCAGAAGAATTTTAAAAATTTTTTTTAATTACTTTCATGGGATGCAAAAAAAGTCTTCAAGGCCAGTTTCCCTAAGCTTACAGCATAATTACTAACAGGTGGATAATATCTAATTTTTTACAATGCCTGCAAAAAAAGCATAAAATGTTCTTGATCCTGTTCATTCTGTGTATTGACTCTGCTGACCTGCAAAAAATAGATTAAATACACCATAACTGTCATCTTGTTTAACACCTGATGATGAAATTGATGTTCTAATTTTGTTTTCTTTCACTCATATTAAACTGTTGCAATACACCTTGTGAGGAGATAAAATTATAAATTTAAATAGAATTTATACTAATTCCAGCTATTTTGTGCTGAAATAAAATATTAAATATGTATGTTTGCTATGTACAATCAATGACATCCAAGATATTGGGCAACCGAGTCACATTTAATTTAGCTTTATTTTCTCAGTGAATTTGTGGGATGGCTGAAAAACGAAAGCATGACAGGTACTGCCTCACATTTTTCAAACTAAATTGTGTAGACACCGTCATTTGGCTACATGATGGCAATATTTTTGCCAGCATCTCAAATAATTCATTGCTTAAAAAATTAATCAGACTTATTTCTTTGAGTGCAGGATTAGGACACTAAATAATAACAAATGTATTTGCAGGATACCAAATTCAATACTGTAACAACTTTGTGTTTTGCTTATGCAAAAATAAAGCTGTTGTGGAGAGGGTGAATAGGGATGGAGGATGATGGTTATTAATTATGAATTATGAAATGTGAATTATGAAAATTATTATTTATTAATTATTACAGTTATAAATATTCAATTAATCACCTTATATATATTGATTCGGATGCATGGTTGTAACAATATAGTCCATAACTGGTTTAGACTATACAATTATACCCAATTAGAATATTTACAGTCAATTTCTAATTAAGGGAAAGAAAGGGTGCAGTTCTGCCACTTGTCCACTAGAGGGACACTCGACAAGACGCTTGCAGCTTGCAACTATGTACAGAGATATGTATAATGTTATCATGAGGCAAGTTAAACTGGAAATATCATGAGGCTACGCGCGGGCACTTTGAATAGAATCTTACTGAATGTTGTACACATGGAAAGATACATTCTGTTTTCCTGTGTAGCGAGGCAAGTTGCTGGGTTACGCAGGCTCGCTGCTTTTCTGCCCAGAGCTAGTCCCATTCGGGTGGCAACTTTCTTTCTCCCCCCACCTCTGTGGGTGGGGGCAAGGCTTGCTTTCTCCTCCTGCGGTCTGAGGGGAGGGGCAGTTTGCTTTCCGCCTACCAGCAGTTTCCCTTAGTGGGATTGGAGCGGCTCCCTGAATGGTCGTCCGGCAGGGCTGGTCCGGAGGAGAGGTTCTCCACATGGTGAGGCCGGTTTCTTGGGGGTCGGCCCTTGCGATCGAGGTGGCGGTTCCCGGTAGGCGGGTTTCGGTGGGGGGTGCAGTGAAGCGACGTTTTCCCCTTTGTCTTGGCTTGAAATGAGCTGACTCTGCCGAATCTCTTGGTGACTGCTTTCCATTTAAATTACAATGCTGCAGTCTTTGCCTTTGACTTCAAAGGAGAGGTTATCTTTTGCTCTCTCTTTCCCTCGGGGAAAATCCCAGGTGCTTTGCTCTGACGACACAGAGCTTGCAGAGCTGCTACGGCTCCTCTCCCGCAAACGGCGGGGACTATGCAAGAGGTGTTTCTGCTTACAGCTGCAGCAGATCTGGACTGCCTGGCTTGGGCTAATCTTTCCCCTTATGGGTTAAAGCTTACCCTCTCTCAGGCTTTTCCTCAGTCCTTTCGACTGGGCTTACGCTTACCCTCTCTTGGGAGTTTTCCTCAGTCCTTTGTCTGGGTTTACGTTTACTCTCTCTTGGGCTTATGATGCTGGGATTCTGCATCAGCGAAGGGATCATCCTGTTTGCTGGTTCCTCGAGCAGCTCAGTGAGCTGGCTTCTGTCCATATGCAGAGGCCTCTAGTACGCTTGCATGTGGGATTGAGAAGACTTGGGGGTTGCAAGCTTCTGTGGCTCAGCCAAAGTGAGAGAAAGCAAAAGGAGAGAGCAAGCTAGTAAACAAATGGAATAATACTTATAGATTTCTCAAGGCTGGATCTGACTAATGGGCACACTTGTCAACAACCTGCTTCCACCTATAGAAAAGGTGGAGCTAGAATTATGCCCTTAGGTGGACAGAGCATAAGCATACCATGAGATGGGTGCATGCAGTTGTTTACCCCTTTAGGAGACACACTGGCACCTGAGCCTTTGTCCTTCTCTTCTGAAAGTAGGCTGGAAGAGGAAACTTACCAAAACATGTTGGGACAAGTTAACTGGTATCTGGGGGCATAATTCTGGGCATTTGGTGCCTTCACTACAAAAGGGGACTCCATTTTGCATAAAACAGAGGAAAAAGTACCAAATTGTTCAAAGCCAGCAAAGATGTGTAACCTCAAGGAATAGTACTTTTAAAATCTTATGCAATATGATAGAGGATAAGATAAAAAAGATAGCAGAGAAATATATATACTTCTATAAATCTTAGTTTACAGATTTTAGTCTACGGATTTTATTAGAGAGTGTTATTCCTTTATTTATGGTTTTGTGATTTTTATTTTTCCCCCTAAAAAATGAAAAACTTGTGTGTGCTGACGCAAACTGTGCTCGCTAAAAAAGAAAAACAATTTAAAAAAAATCTATATGCCAGCTACTAGAGAAATGTTAGCATTTATATAGTGTTTGAAATTTTGAATAACAACCACAGTATTATAGACGTATGAATTTTCATAGGGTAAATCAAAACAAAACTTAAAACTGACAAAGTATAAAATTAAGCAGAGTCACCAAGCCAAACAATGTGAGAGAGAACTGAGTTAAGACATGAAGTCTTTGAGACATGAGGAATTGGCTTCCTGATAGATATATAGCTGACAAAATCATTATGAAAGTTGTCCAAAATGATTCCATAGATTTGGGGTTCTTTTTCTGAATTTGCTGAATACTGCATATGGGCTTCTAATCCGTTCAGTCAATTCATTTGTGTCTATGTGTCAGCAGAATAGCAGAAGCACATTGCAACCATGCAATATCTCATTGTGACAATTTAGGCTGGGTGCCTCCTGTTGCTGCCATATATGTTACACCTCTGGTGTCCTGAATGTCCACCCAATAAGGTGGACACAGGAAATGGCGTATTTCTACCCATAAATCCTGCACCCTATAAATCCATCTGCAAATGCATTCTCTTCCTTTTTCTTCCCTCTCTGCTCCCATGGGAGATGCTTTCTTATCAGGTAATGGTGGGGGAGTATCTCAAGGCCTCTTAGGCCTGTCTAGGCCTAATGCCAGGAGGAGAAAAGATGGGGGGTGGGGTGGCTGTTGCAGACCTGGCCAGTATGAGACTAGCCTATCAGTGGGAGGGAGAAGAAAGAGCCCTGGGGGTTTGGGTATACCCTCAGGTAGGGAAAAAGGAAGAATTGGGAAGCCTTTGGGAATTATGTAAGGCACTCTGTACTCTTTGGGATGTTCTCGTCACTATGCTTTGTAGTTTCTGTAGTTTCACCAATTGCTTTTCCACTTAAACATTCCATCACTCTCCAATCCATCTGTGTGAGTGTCATTCTTTTGTCCCTCTCGGGGCAAGAGATGTTCTGTCTGGCCTCAAACCAGTATAGATTATTGGTAGCAGAGGATGGTTGCTGTGGGGAATTCTGCAAATTGGATTGGAGAAGCATAGAGGTGGAAAAGTTAAAATGGATATCTGGGCATTGTTGGTTTTAGGTGGCTGGGCTCAAGGTTTTGTGTTGGGGTGACCATGTGGGCATTTTATGGGTTCCTAGGGGACACCCTGTTAATGTGGCATGTAACCCCCGCCCTGTTGTTCAAAGTGGCAGTGGTGATTTTATAGCCACTGGCTCCAGGGGGAAAGCTTAAGAATGCAGTGCCTGTCACTTTCCCTTTTGTTCTGTGCGGAGCAGCGAGCGGCACGGAGCTGAGGAGGGGGAGGGACAGTCGTAAGCAGACAGGAGTTGGCTTGTCCCACGGTGGTGGGGGCTAGCCGCAGCGGGGAGGTGAGCGGTAGCTCCCACAATCCAAGAAGGCAAGCGATGGATCCAGTTAGAAAGCTGCTTCTGAGGCCCAGTGAACAAGTATGGCTTTGGCTGGAAAAGTCGCTCTTGTGGCCTGAGGTGTGGCGGTAGTTTTGATCTGTACCGTGGCGGCAGAGGCAACAGCGGCTCTGTCCTTCCGTCCATGGGGTGACGGCCATTGTTACCTCTCCCCGAATTTTCGGATGGGTTCCGAAAATGGCGCCTAGCACCTGGCTCCGCCTCTTTTCTCAGCGGGTTGCAGTGCAGCCACTCCCTCTCCGGGGGGAGGGCTTTGTAGCTGAATGCCTCCATGCCTCACTATGCTTATCGCTCAGGGGGAGCGGTGTGCCTGTGCGTGGCTTGCATTTGTGTAGCTTGGGCCATGGCTGGAAGCGGTCAGCACTCGGCTTGGGAAAGGTCTGTGCAGCTTTTGAAAGACTCAGTGTGTTGCTGCCTGCAGGGGTGGAAGGAGTCGAGTCGATAAACCTGATTGTTCTGACTCAATTGCCCCGAGGGGTGGAAACATGTCTATCAGTGGGAGGGAGAAGAAAGAGCCCTGGGGGTTTGGGTATACCCTCAGGTAGGGAGAAGGGAAGAATTGGGAAGCCTTTGGGAATTATGTAAGGCATTCTGTATGCTTTGGGGTGTTCTCATCACTATGCTTTGTAGTTTTTGTAGTTTCACCAATTGCTTTTCCACTTAAACTTTCCATCACTCTCCAATCCGTTTGTGTGAGTGTCATTCTTTTGTCCCTCTCGGGGCAAGAGAGGATCTGTCTAGCCTCCAACCAGTACACTTATATTCATCAGGCATGAAAATATCATCCTGAAGACCAATCAAGGTTTCTATGATAGTGTTATGGTTTTAAGAGTGTGACTTTCATATATATGTGATCATATTCAGTTTCCTGAACAGCCAAAACACTATTTAAGCAGCTAACAACTCCAAATAGATGTCTGAACGTCTCTTGTGCTTCTGTGTCCACCAGTTTTGTATATTGCAAGCAGTTTCTCCTTGAACTGTTGTACTAACTCTAGATATTTTGTACTGTATAAAAAAAAGATCACACTTGCCAGTCCTTCAGTGTATAGAAGTAGTACGTCATTTTGAAGTAACAGGTATGTTTTGAAAGGCAAGGCTGATTTTTTTTATATTGTTGCTTCTGTTATTATGCTGTTGGTGTTAGTTTTACTAATAAATATCTCTAGATATGAACAACAGAACATTGTTTTCTGTCTTCTTAGGAAACATAAAGAAAGTTTGCCTTAATGATAGTAAGATATATTGACACTGGAGAAATCACAGAATCATAGAATTGTTCCAGTTGCGAAAGACCTTTAAGGTCAAGTCCAACCGTTTTCTAATTGTACCAAGTCTGATTACAAACCATATAATTTAGTATCATATCCTTGGGTCTTTTAGACTTCTCCAGGGATGATGATTCAACTACCACCCTGGGGAAGCTCTTTCAGTGTTTGACAAGCCTTTCAGTGAAGAAGTTTCTTCTCATATTCAATTTAAACCTCCTGTCATTCGACTTGAGGCCATTTCCTCTCACCATTTGTGTGGTGAATAATTTTTTACAATATTCATGGAGGAATATGTGATTTGTGTCAAGTGAAGGGTTAAGTTCAGTGAATTTCTTTTGGAAGATCGTAAAAGCTGTTTTAAGGAGCTTGATTCGACCTCTTACTAGACAGACCATAGATAAAGGCGGCCTTGCCTGGCTCTGCCTTGGAATGTGTATGTCAGATAAGTATGTGGGAGGTCTGCGGCGTTCTGTGAGAAAGATGGTTTTATTCTCTGATCCTTTTTTTCTCTCCCCAGCACTTCAGAACATTCTGGGAGCTCATTATCATGTTCTGCCTTCTACTTAACATAAGCCTGTTTATGTAAATGAGATAGCTATATAAGAAGGAGAGAAAAACTATTGCTTTGCTGTATTTTCGTCCCTTTTTTCTCAGCCCCGTGAGCTGTTTTCTTTGCTTGTTCCTTATTCTTAATAAAACTTTAAAAGACACTTTTGGTTAGTTTATTTACTACAATTTATGACTAGGGAGAAGAGACTGACATCTCTTACTATAACTACCTTCTAGGTAGTTGTAGACAGTGTTCTAGGGAGAAGATACTGACATCTCTTACTATAACTACGTTCCAGGCAGTTGTAGACAGTGTTAAGGACTCCCCTCAGCCTCTTTTCCAGACTAAATGACCACAGTTCCCACAGCAACTTTTCAGAAGATCTGTTCTCCAGATCCTTCACCAGCTTTATTGTCCTTCTCCAGAGCCTCTACAGCAACATCTGGCAATGAGGGCACCAAAACTGAAAACAGAATTCAAGGTGTGGCCTCAGTGATGAATATAGAGGGACATTTGCTGCCCCGGTGCTGCTTGTCATACAAGTTCTGAGACAGGCCTGGATGCTGTTGGCCTTCTTGGCTACTTGAGCACACTGCTGGCTAATGTTTGGTCATCTGTTGATCAAAATCCAGGTCTCTCTCTACTGGGCAGCTCTCCAATAGCTCTGTCCCAAGCGTTTGATGAGGTTGTTGTGACTCATGTGCAGGACTCGGCACTTGGCCTCATTGAATCTCATAAAATTAGCCTCGCTCTCAAGCAGATCAAAACTCCCTCCCAGCTTAGTGTCATCTGCAAATTTCCTGGGAATATACTCTATCTCCTCATCCAGATTATCGGTAAAAATACTAAAGAGAACTGCCCTCAAAACTAAGCCCCAGGGAACTCCACTAGGTTGTTGACTAGATTTAACTCCATTCATCACCACTGTTTGGGCCCAGCCATTCAGATGTTTTTTTTACCCAACATAGTGTTTGCCTATCCAATCCATGAGCCAGTTTCCCTGGGCAAATGCCTTGGGACAGTGTCAAAGGCTTTACTAAAGTCCAGTAAATAACATCCACAGATTTTCTGTCATCCACTAAGCAGATCATTCTGTTGTAGAAACAGATGAGGTTTGTCAGTCAGGGCCTGCCCTTCATGAATCCATGCTGAACAGATGATCAGGTGGTTGCCCTGCACAAGATCGATCCCATAACCTTCCCCTGCACTGAGGTCAGACTGTAAAGTCTGTAGCTCCTCCGGTCCTCTTCCCAGCCATTCTTTGTAGATGGTATGGTGGGTTAAAAATTCACCCCCAACATTAATTTTATCAGACTAGCTCAGGTGCTATTATGGTGCAATGAGTTCCTGTGTCAACCAAGGCCCTGTACTTCTGAAATTTTGAAGTGCTAGGCCACTGAATGTATATATCCCAATGGATTCTGTTATCTCCATTGTCCCTTACCTCCCCCTGGCAGAAGTGGGGAAGTGACAGCTACCCTTCTGGCGTTGCTACCTCGGGCTCTGCCACTCTGCAGCTCCCACAATCTCCTGAAAAGATCAAAAGTTGGTTGACCATCCCACCTGTTCATGTGTTCACCAAACTGATCACACAGAGTTATTGAAATACTCCCACGTGAATTCCTCTGTTGTCTATTTTGGTTTGACTTATTTTGAAATGGCCTTCTAGGAGCATGACTGTTTCTAACAACTGAAACTTGTATCCGTCTGAAAGAAGAGGAATTGGCATCATCCCCCTTCGCCAATTTGGATATGGAGGTTTTAAGTTCCTCCTGCATCTCTTTCATGCAATTCTTTATCTCTTCAGACAGAATTTCAATGGCTGAAGCCAAAGAAACACGTGTGAGACTGTCCTCCAATTGCCTCATTTGGTCAGTGAAATGGCCAACAGTAGGAGGCGCTCCACTATAATTTCTTGCCACAATTCTGCTTGCCAGAATAGTAGCATAATTAGGAGGAGCAAGCTTAATGAGCTTCTTGGCAAGACCTGTACCCACAGGAATCTCATGATTTCCATACATTACTTCTCTCACAGCAAACTCTCTCAAACACTTAATTCCCTCATCTATAGTGTTCCATTTCTGAGGGTTCCATGGGAGGTCATCCTTGGATGGGTATTGCCCATAGGAGGTGTGTCCACAGAGAAACTTTATCAAGCTACTTGCCTAAATGTCTATCTATTCTGAAATCCTTTGAGAGGGTTCCGAGCTGAGCCGCTGACTTGTCCCCTACTCTTAAAGCAGGAGCACCTCTGTCATAGTATCTTCCTTCAGCCCATTATTGGCTCAGTATCTCCTCTAATGTAATCTTTTCTTACATGCCTAATTTCTTGTCTATGTGCATTAGCTGATTGTATGTCATCCTTACCATCATCACTATATCATCCTCATGTTCCTCACCCTGCTGTCCTCCCTGATGAAAGCCTCTGTAGGATTTTCTTAAGTTCAGGAGCACCTTCATTAGTTCCTGATTTGCTAGGATTCGTGTTCTGTCCTGCATCTCCATCATCCATTCGTGGCTTCATTAAGTCAGCTGTATCTTTAAGACAGACTTTCTCTTCCTCATCAGAAGAATCCTTCTTGCCCAGAACAGCAACCAATTTTACTGGTCCTGCTTTTAAGTTTACAGCAGGACTGGCAGAAGCAGAAGGGGTTTGCACAGAAACAGCATGACTGGGCGCTCTTTGGGACCCTGCTGCCGCTGCTGTCATATTCACTTCCATTCCAGCCACAGGAGGTGGAAGTTTCTTTGCCTCGCTAATGGTTGCCACCTGTGAAGCTGTTGCCACTATTATGAGTGCTAGTGGTACCTCTGCCACTGCTTGCACAGGGGCTTGGACTTGTGGCTGTTCCTCCACTGGCTCAGTGCCAGTATTACCTCAGCATCTAGGGTAGTTTAAATCAGCTTTTCTATTAACTCCTGCCTGTCTGCTACTGCCTGTTGCTTCAATTTCTTTCATCTCTGTAGCTTCCTCACTGCCTGCATTAGACTCAGATCTCTTTTGCCTCCCTCTCTGCCTAAACACAGAGCAATCAGCTGCATGTCTCTCTCAGTACAATGTTGTTAGCAACCCTATTATAATTACCACAAATAGCAAATTTTTGTATAGTGAAAAGACCATTTTAAGATTCAAACTCTCAGTTACAGGAACACTAAATTCACTAATCACCAAAACTTTAACTTGTATTTAAACCAAAGGAGCAGCTTATATACTATGCATCTGCCAACTTTATCAATTCATGCAGAAACACACCATTTATACAACACCACAGTTAGAACAGAATATACCAAATGCCACAACACCCAAAAAAATGTTTCATTTTAGTTTCCTTAATATGACCAGGAATTAATCAATCAAGCAACTGTCCTACATTGGGTGCCAATTAATTTTGTAATGTGGTGGGTTAAACATTCCCCCCAACATTAAATTTGCCAGATTAGCTCAGGTGGAAGCAAATGAAAGCTGTATTTACAGGCAAAACTACAATCTACAATGAAATGCAATGAATATGTTCAAAATATACAGTATTTACAATATTTACAGGTATTTACAATTAACAAACAACACAAGGATCCCCCTGGTCAAGAACCAGGGGAGCTGCAACAGCTTCTCCCTCCCTGCCTCTCCCTTACCCCCAGTATAAAAGCGAAGAGAGAGAAGCAGAGATACTAGCCAAAATAAAAATGAAGCAACCAAGGTCAGCAATGCCAGTTAGCATTTCCCCAGCGAAGAAGCAAGAAGAGAGAGATTGCTTTGGGAACCAAATCTTATGGAGATATCTCTCCAATGGAATTGTTTAAAACTATCATTGTTTTTCCTTTTTATACCCAATAGTGATTTATTCACATTTTTACTACTTTCTTCTCAAGATCTGTGAAAAATTTTAGAGGTGTAGTCTAAACTACCACAGATGGCCACCACGTTTGCCAGTCTCCAGTCAGCTGGGACCTCTCCAGTTAGCTAAGACTGCTGTTAAAACATGAAAAATGGCTTGATGTGCACTTATGCAGCTTTCTTGGTACCCTTGAGTATATGCCATCTGGCCTTAGAGAATTCTGTGCCTAAGTGGTGCAGCAGGTTGATAACTGTCCATAGCCTCACAACTTTGTAGTACTCCTGAGTGCCATGTCCGTTCCTTCAATGACCATAAAATCTGTTTTTCCTGAGTTCAGGCAGCCAGTCTCCTTTCCCACCTACTCATTTTTTCACACATTAGGACAGGTTGTTCCTGCTTTTTTAAAGACATCCCTCTTGAAAAGTCTCCAGTCTTCTTGGACTCCTTAGTCTTTTGGGGCTGCCTTTCAAGGGACTCTTGTGGTGGCTTGGCCGTGGATGGGTGCCTTCTATCAGTCCCTTTCTTCGATGGACAGGGGAGAGGGGGAAATATAACAAGAATAAGTAATAAGGTAGAAGCAATTTAATAATGCTAAGCACGATCAAAAATCAAGGGCTGAGTGAAGAAGCAAACACAAAGAGAGAGGTTATTCTCTACTTACCGTCAGCAGACGATCTTTTGTCCCAGGAAGCAGGGCTCTATTCATAACAGTTGCTCTGAAGGACAGACGGCATGGTTGAATATCCACCCACTTCCTTCTTTCATTTAGTTCTTATATCTGAGCTGACATCATATGGCATGGAATACCCCTTTGACCTGTTTGGGTCAGGTGGCCCAGCTGTGTCCCCTCCCGAGATTTTGCTCCTCAGTGTACTTCTTGGGACAGGGAAATGTTGGAAAAGCACAGAGCCTGGGTGATAGTTCAGCAGTAGCCAAAATGCTGGTGTGTTATAAATACCCATCTACAACACTACAAAACACAGCACTAGAAAGATGGTCTGAGGAGAATTAACTCCAGCTTATCTAAACCAAATTTGACTCTGTTGACCAATCTCTGAAATAGGCCAAAGTCTTCCCACTGGAATTCCAAAGTTGCAGTTCTGCTGACGTTCCTCTTTACTTCTTATGTCAATCTGCTTTTGCAGAAGAGAGGATCCTTGTATGGATATCCTGAATGAAACCAAGAAGCAAAGAAGTAGTTGGTTTGGAAAAAACACTTGAATGCTATTTTGCCTACATGTGCAGCAAGAGAAGTTAAAAATGTGGAAAAGGAGGAAGAAAAAGCAATGGGTAGCAAAATCAAAGATAGTTACTACCATGGATCCAGGTGATGTCTGTGATGAATGATGCCTGTGCCAAAGACTACATCCCAAATAGTGGCAGGACATGTCCCTACATGTTCAGTTTGAACCCCCTCTTCCCTCTCCCTTCTGGAGTGGGGTAAACAACCTCCCTGGGCCTGTTGTGGTAAACAAAGCTCAGGCAACATGTTTGTGCTGGCTTTGTTTAAGGGTTATGCCCACACTACATTTGATAAAACATCATTTCATTGGTTGATTACTCTGTTTACCAAGGATGCTCACTGGACCAGTGTTCGTGTGGCAAATGTTAAATAGGGGTTGTTTTGGTAAACAAGTGATCCTTGCTCTTGCTCCATGTCCTGTGCCCCATGCTCTGTACTTGTACCTGTGACAGTTCCTGTGTACGTGCCCATGTTTGCCTTGTGCCCTGCACTGCCGAGAGATCCGCTTTTGCCTGGGACTTGAACAAGTGTGTCCGTGTGCACTGCCCAACCTGGACCGCTACAGCCACCCTGAAGTGGGGACATCGCTTCATCAGGACTGGCAGCTCCCCAGCTGATCCCCGTGGATTGCGGAAAAGATCGCTCCAGCCTCGCAGTGAAGCCACTTTTGCTCTGCCCTGTGACTGTGGCAACAAGGCTTTTCACCTGGAGCGGCAAACTCGTTTTACACAGTGCACTCCATGAACTGACTTGCAAAAACCTCTGAGGCTCACTGGCAACCTCCCATGACCTTTCCGTTCCTGGAGAAGCTGCAACCACGCGGCACAGCGTCACGCAATCGGTGCCCTTTCAATTTCTTTATTACAGTACATCCGTGCTACAATTTCCGGAAATACAAAACAATATTAAGAAAAGACCTCACGAAGTTCTTCAGTTCATGAGCAAGCCAAATATTTCTTCATAGAGTTTCTGTGGTGGTTTGTGCCAAACCACCTGTTTGTGGGCTGACCAATCCCTGACAAGCACTCACCCTCCCCCCCTACCTCTTTCTGAATTAATTTCACTTTCTAAACTTCTAGAATTCCTCAAACTGTTTAAAGCACCCGTATATATACATTCTGCAGAACTCATTCTTTCCAACTGAATACTAGGACCTGTAAATATCGATTGTAAATAACTTGTAATATAATGTAAATAAATATTTATAAAACCTCTATAAATATCTCCACCATAAATTTTCGGTGAGAACTTACATTTCATATCATTGTCTTGCTGATCCTGAAGGTTTTGATTAGTCGGGAAGCTTCAAACTTTCCCTTTTACTGGTGTTTTATATCTTTTCTGGTCTCATATGTAGTCATAGTTCCCCATTCAGTTGTCATGGTCATGGAAAGTTTGACTGGTATCAGCACTGGTCCCGCAGTTAGTTATGTATGCCAGTCCTGGTTCAAAGAAACCACTCTTGAGAGCAGAACTTACCACCTTGTCTGCTTATCAGTTGTTTTGTCACAGCCTTTGCAGTCCTCTCACTTCCAGATTCAGTTTTGACTTTGGAAAAGTCACAGAAGAAAGCTTCTGGATCATGAGTACAGATCCTGAGGAATTCATGCAGAAAATACAGTAAATAAAAACTGTAGCTTTTTGAATATAAATCTAACTCTTCTTCTGACTTGGTGACCTATGTTTAATTTGCTTTCATGGAACTGTTGGAAGTATATAAATGGTTATTCCTGACATCTTGATTATAGCTGCATACATTTCTCTCTCACTTTCTTTTCTTTTTCTTTTTTTTTTGAATGTGAGAGCATAAGAAAAAAGGTATTGTATAAGGACGGAGGAAATATAATTAACAGATCAGAAAGACCATCTGTGGAAACTGGTTTTAATGATAGGGTGTAAATTTCTCCATAATCCTTACATAAATCAACTTAATTCAGAAGGCTGAATTAATTTATTCTGAAACATGGCTTAACTTATTTGTAAATATATATTTTCAGAAAGTGTTCCATTGAATATTATTCAAAGATGTGATTCAGAATATTTTCATATATACATAAAGCATTTACACATAGAGAATGAGCCAGTCTCCCAAAAAACAAGGGAGAGCTACATCACATCTACTGCACAAGTAAATTTACTTGCTGAAAGACCATGCAATGTGATCTGTAAGTATCGTTTCTGACAAGCAGATTTTCCCAAATTTTTTTTGCTCTTCCACTGTTCTTTAGTCGTCTCATGTAGAGAAATGGCTGGAAGATAGAGGCCACGAGCTACACAATCCAGCCTTATAGCTAAGCCAGGTAACTATAAACAAGTTGACTTGACCTTGAGAGGCTGAGAAGAGAAAGCTGGCAAGCTTATAAACAGGACGTGAAGCCAGGTGTTGAAGCTGCAAGGCAGGAAGACATTGCTGATATTATATTCCAATCAGCATACAGCAACGGGCATGTGAACAATGTATGTTAGCCAGTAGAGAGCTAATGTTATTCGTGTGGACAGCACATAATACTGTAAAAGCCTGTGTCTTTTAGCAATAAGTGAGCAAGATCCTGAACTCATATTAAGTCTGTGTCTTGACTTCGGCCAATCTCCTACAGTCTCATTCAACTTGAGTCTGTGTTCCGCAAATATGCGGATGCCTCCTTGATGCTAACACTTCACTCTTGTTGCATGTAAGTACATTGTTCTGGGGAGTCATGGGTTGGCTTTCAACTCGATAAGCAAATATTTCTTTATTGAGTCATTTTAATATATTCATTTTATCTATTTATTTTTTAAAAATCTTGATGATTATAACTGCTAGATCAGGTATTATATTGTGTATTAAACCCATGTATGCCATGAACGCATTTTCTCTACCTGAAGAAATTTTTCACTAGTAATTCAAATGTATTTCTCATTATCAATCTTCCCTTCCCTTCCCTTCCCTTCCCTTCCCTTCCCTTCCCTTCCCTTCCCTTCCCTTCCCTTCCCTTCCCTTCCCTTCCCTTCCCTTCCCTTCCCTTCCCTTCCCTTCCCTTCCCTTCCCTTCCCTTCCCTTCCCTTCCCTTCCCTTCCCTTCCCTTCCCTTCCCTTCCCTTCCCTTCCCTTCCCTTCCCTTCCCAAACCTTCCCTTCCCTTCCCTTCCCTTCCCAAACCTTCCCTTCCCTTCCCTTCCCTTCCCTTCCCTTTCCAAACCTTCCCTTCCCTTCCCTTCCCTTCCCTTCCCTTCCCTTCCCTTCCCTTCCCTTCCCTTCCCTTCCCTTCCCTTCCCTTCCCTTCCCTTCCCTTCCCTTCCCTTCCCTTCCCTTCCCTTCCCTTCACTTCCCTTCCCTTCCCTTCCCTTCCCTTCCCTTCCCTTCCCTTCCCTTCCCTTCCCTTCCCTTCCCTTCCCTTCCCTTCCCAAACCTTCCCAAACCTTCCCAAACCTTCCCAAACCTTCCCAAACCTTCCCTTCCCAAACCTTCCCTTCCCTTCCCTTCCCTTCCCTTCCCTTCCCTTCCCTTCCCTTCCCTTCCCTTCCCTTCCCTTCCCTTCCCTTCCCTTCCCTTCCCTTCCCTTCCCTTCCCTTCCCTTCCCTTCCCTTCCCTTCCCTTCCCAAACCTTCCCTTCCCTTCCCAAACCTTCCCTTCCCTTCCCTTCCCAAACCTTCCCTTCCCTTCCCTTCCCTTCCCAAACCTTCCCTTCCCAAACCTTCCCTTCCCAAACCTTCCCTTCCCTTCCCAAACCTTCCCTTCCCTTCCCAAACCTTCCCTTCCCAAACCTTCCCTTCCCAAACCTTCCCTTCCCAAACCTTCCCTTCCCTTCCCTTCCCTTCCCTTCCCTTCCCTTCCCTTCCCTTCCCTTCCCTTCCCTTCCCTTCCCTTCCCTTCCCTTCCCTTCCCTTCCCTTCCCTTCCCTTCCCTTCCCTTCCCTTCCCTTCCCTTCCCTTCCCAAACCTTCCCAAACCTTCCCAAACCTTCCCAAACCATCCCAAACCTTCCCTTCCCAAACCATCCCTTACCAAACCTACCCATCCCAAACCTTCCCTTCCCTTCCCTTCCCTTCCCTTCCCTTCCCTTCCCTTCCCTTCCCTTCCCTTCCCTTCCCTTCCCTTCCCTTCCCTTCCCTTACCTTCCCTTCCCTTCCCTTCCCTTCCCTTCCCTTCCCTTCCCTTCCCTTCCCTTCCCTTCCCTTCCCTTCCCTTCCCTTCCCTTCCCTTCCCTTCCCTTCCCTTCCCAACCCTTCCCTTCCCTTCCCTTCCCTTCCCTTCCCTTCCCTTCCCTTCCCTTCCCAAACCTTCCCTTCCCAAACCTTCCCTTCCCAAACCTTCCCTTCCCTTCCCTTCCCAAACCTTCCCTTCCCAAACCTTCCCTTCCCAAACCTTCCCTTCCCTTCCCTTCCCTTCCCTTCCCTTCCCTTCCCTTCCCTTCCCTTCCCTTCCCTTCCCTTCCCTTCCCTTCCCTTCCCTTCCCTTCCCTTCCCTTCCCTTCCCTTCCCTTCCCTTCCCAAACCTTCCCAAACCTTCCCAAACCTTCCCAAACCTTCCCTTCCCTTCCCAAACCTTCCCTTCCCAAACCTTCCCTTCCCTTCCCTTCCCTTCCCTTCCCTTCCCTTCCCTTCCCTTCCCTTCCCTTCCCTTCCCTTCCCTTCCCTTCCCTTCCCTTCCCTTCCCTTCCCTTCCCTTCCCTTCCCTTCCCTTCCCTTCCCTTCCCTTCCCTTCCCAAACCTTCCCAAACCTTCCCTTCCCTTCCCAAACCTTCCCTTCCCTTCCCAAACCTTCCCTTCCCAAACCTTCCCTTCCCAAACCTTCCCTCTGCTGTGTCTTAAGGAGGACTGTCCTCCCCAGAGTAAGCTGTAGCCCAGACGTGGAGGGACTAGCCCAAGCCCAGCAGTCCAACACCTGCTGCAGCTATAAGGATCAGACCAAGCAGCCACACATCCTGCGCCACCCCGCCATTCGATGGGAAGCAAACAGAGCCCCACCTTCGCTGCTCCAGACTCCTGTGTCGTGAGGGCAATATAACCTGGGACTTCCTGAAAGAGAGACAGAGACACCTTCTCCTTTGATTTCAAGCCAAGGTATTGTAGTCTTAAATGGGAAGCAATCATCAAGACTCACATTGTCAGCTAATCTCAGTCGAGCTGAGGTGAACTGCCGCTCCTTCTAGCCACACCCCTCCCTGAAGCCCTACTCTGGGATTGGAGACAGCCAACCCTGCCAACTGGGAACTGCTGCCCTACCCCACCATGTGGACTGGCCCTGAAGGACCTGGGCCCGCCTCACAGGACCACTCCCCCAGGACCCTGTTCAGGGAGCTGCACCAGCTCTGCCAGCACCTGGGCACTGCAGTTGCACTGTGAGTCCACCCTGCCAAGGGAAGCCACCATTTGGCAGAAAGTCTTGCCCTTCCTGCAGAAGCGGGAGGAGAAAAGAAGTTACCATCCCAGAGGGAAGCTTCCCCCACAGTCCACCAGCAACTCAGCCGCAGCCTCAGCCCTTAGAGCTTTCCCCCACCCGGAACAGACCAGCCCCGGGCCAGCCCCAGACAGACGCTAAGCAGAGAGCAGACAGCAGACAGCCAGCATAACCCAGCAGTTTGCTTCACTACAAAGACACAGTGTATCTTTTCATGTGTGCAACACTCACTAACATTCAGTTCAAAGCACCCACACCTAGCCACATGATATTCCAGCTTGAATTGCCTCGATAGCATTGTAAATCTCTCTGTGTTTAGTTAAAGCTGCCAAGCATCTTGTGAAGTAACCATCTGGTGGACAAGCAGCACCCTTCGTTCCCTTAATTAGAAATTAATTCTGTAAATGTTCTAATTGGGTCAAATTGTACATACTAAACCAGTTATGGAATATATTTTCACAACCGTACACTAAAATATATATGTAAAATAGTGATTAATCGGTGATTAATCATTTTAATGATTAATAAAAATAATTTAAATATTTCATAATTCATAAATTAATAATGTTGGGGCATTCGCAACATTGTACGATGTAGATGGGGAAGCAGGTGTAAACAGTGTGGCTATGCTAACCAATCGGCTTCCTGGAAGGGACGCATGCTCATGGCGTGGAGGTGGAGCGGAAAAGTTTGGTCTATATAAGTGTGTCGGTGTGAGCTGAAATTCCCCCCCACCGACAATAACCAGGCTAGCTCAGTCTGGAAGCAAATGAAAAGCTGTATTTACAAGCAGATGAAATGCAATGAATATGTACAAATATACAAAATTCACAACATTTACAAATATATACAATCAACAGAAAAGCACAACCGATCTCCCTTTGCTTCCCCCCAAGGGGACCCTCCCAAAGGGGCCTCCCTCTCCCAGGAGTTCCCCTCCAGACGCCCCTGGACAGAGAAGCAGAGTTTGTTAAGCAGAAAGTTGTTAACTTAGCTGCCAAGGTCAGTATGTGTTATCTTCAGCCAGAAGAGAAGAAGAAACAGCAGCCAGACAGCCCAGCAACTGCCCCCACTGCAGAATGCAGAATGTGCAGAGTGCCTACTTTGTTTTGGGTAATAGTTCTTAAACATTTCTATCTATCCGATGGAAGTGTTTAGAACAATCGTTATTTTGCTTTCTTACACCCAATAGTGACTTATTTACATTCTTTCACTTTCTCTGTTCTGAACTTTGCAAGGAAAAATTAAAAAGACAGTTTCAAACCATCACAGTAACTTCTGATCTTTTCAAGAGGTTACGAGAGCTGCAGAGGGGCAGATCCCGAGGTAGCAATACCAGGAGGGTAGTTGTCGCTTCCTCAGTTTCCCAGAACAACCCTGATAGCTCCAACAGTGATCCTAATTCTGGTGCTGGAGGTTGTGCCAGCTGTACATGTGGAGGCAATCCCCACCATTAGGGGTTCCCTGCGTTCCGTCAGGGGGAGGTAAGGGATAATGGAGATAACAGAATCTATTGGGATGTGTACATCCAGTGGCCTGGCACTTCAAAATTTCAGAAGTACAGGGCCTTGGTTGACACAGGAGCTCAGTGCACCATAATACCATCAAATTATCAAGGGGGAGAATCTATAACTATTCAGGGAGTCACTGGTGGATCTCAAGAGTTGTTTAAGATAGAGGTTGATATAAGTTTAACTGGGGAGCAGCAGCAGCCCGCACCTGCCCAGTGCCGGCAGCCTGCTGAGCGCCTCTGGGCTGAAGCTGGCCACCCTGGGCTTGATCCTCTGCGTGAGCTTGGCTGGCAACGTGCTCTTCGCCTGGCTCATCCTGAAGGACCGGCACCTGCATCACACCCCGTACTACCTGCTGCTGGACCTCTGCCTGGCCGACGGGCTGCGCTCGCTGGCCTGCTTCCCCTTTGTCATGCTGTTGGTGGGCAGCGGGGCTGCCTGGCCCCACGTTGGGCGCCAAAAATAAAAAGTGTGTCGGTGTGAGCTGAAATTCCCCCCCACCGACAATAACCAGGCTAGCTCAGTCTGGAAGCAAATGAAAAGCTGTATTTACAAGCAGATGAAATGCAATGAATATGTACAAATATACAAAATTCACAACATTTACAAATATATACAATCAACAGAAAAGCACAACCGATCTCCCTTTGCTTCCCCCCAAGGAGACCCTCCCAAAGGGGCCTCCCTCTCCCAGGAGTTTCCCTCCAGACCCCCCTGGACAGAGAAGCAGAGTTAGTTAAGCAGAAAGTTGTTAACTTAGCTGCCAAGGTCAGTGTGTGTTATCTTCAGCCAGAAGAGAAGAAGAAACAGCAGCCAGACAGCCCAGCAACTGCCCCCACTGTAGAACGCAGAATGTGCAGAATGCCTACTTTGTTTTGGGTAATAGTTCTTAAACATTTCTATCTATCCAATGGAAGTGTTTAGAACAATCAGTATTTTGCTTTCTTACACCCAATAGTGACTTATTTACATTCTTTCACTTTCTCTGTTCTGAACTTTGCAAGGAAAAATTAAAAAGACAGTTTCAAACCATCACAATAAGCAACTACCGATGGTTCAGTAAAGTGGGATTTGAACTTGCATCACATTGATATGTCGTTCTCCCCGCTCGCCTGTATGGCCCGCGGCATTTGGTGACCCCGACGTGATACTGATTGGGGACGGAGACATCAGAGCTGCGGAGCGGCGAGGATCCTGCTGCCAGCGGAGAGGATGCTGGGCGCCCAAAGAAAGGCGGATTCGTGCACGGCTGACCGGTGAGTCAGGGAGAAAACAGGGCAGGATAGGGTCGACTGTATCAGTCGTAGAAGAAGCCGTAGTAGATAGCCTGTTAAGGCTGGCTGAAAAAAGGGAAACTAATTTGCCGAAGCCCGCGTTAATGGAACTGCTTACTTGGGCATGAAGAAGGGGTTATTTGAACTCTACGTGAGATGCTTATAGTCGGGAAGTTTGGCAGAAGATAGGACGGGAGCTCTGGGAGAGCGTGCAGACAGAATCTAAGGAGGCAAAACACTTGGCTAAAACATATCGTACAGTGCGTTTGTTGCTTGACAAAGTTCATGGGGAGGCGACCGCTGCGGCCGCTTGGAAACAGACGATCCAAGACGTCACCGCAAAGGAAACAAAATCAGAATTGCCTGACAATTGGCCGCCTATCGATAGTTCTATAGACTGTCAAGACTCTCCCGTTGCTTGCCCTGTAACAACATCAAATATGACCAGGGCAGAGAAGATTGCCTGGGGTCTGGACGGGGATGATTTGCCCCCCTATAACCCCGATTGTGACGCAGATGAATCTTTGCCACCTTACGCAGCTGGTCCGAATCAAAGTGATTCTGTTGTGATTGACATGACAGCACAGGGCGTTGCAAATACTGAGATGACTGCCCCTTTTTCCGGAGAAAGTGGAAGCATGGAAATAGATTCCACTGCTTTTTGGGATCAATTGCAGACTGTTTTTTCCTCTTCAGCGACCTCGGGGAGGGGTCACGGTAGTGCCACAGCTGCAAACAATCCATATCAAGAACTAAGAAAAGAACTGCGACAGCAGAGAGAGGCTATGACAGAACTTTTTGAGCAAATAGAAACACGTTTGAGACCTCAAAAATTGAATCTTAATACAAAGATTGAAAATTTGAATGATGTGCAAAGACTGGTAGGTGATTTACAATGGTTAAGAATATATTGTGGAATCACCAATTCTGATTTACAGCCACTAATTGATCTTTTAAAAGGTGGGAAATCCCCTTCTGACCCTCGAGCATTGACTCCCACAGCATACCAGGCTTTACAAGTAATAGGAGAAAAAATACGGAATAATATGGCAGATCGAATTGTACCTGGTGTTCCTTTCACTATTATTTGTTATAATCAAGACAGGGAAGTGGCTGCTTTGATTACTCAGATTTCTAAAGATGATTCAGTGTTAATTCTGGAATGGGTATTCCATAGCAGTACGTTGAAGGCCACTATAACTACAAGGCCAGACGCAGTCGGAAATTTACTGTTAAAAGCAAGAAATAGATTAAGGACAATTGCAGCGACGGACCCAGCTCAAATTATTTTGCCATTGAAAAACATCAATCTTGCAGATTCATGGATGGAGCAATCTGATGCTTTTGCGACGGCTGTCCATGGAATTAGACTGGATAATCATTACCCGAAACACCCTTTGTTTAAAACAAATTTGATAATAGAACAGGACTCCTTGCAAGTAGAATCTCCCCTTTCAGAGGGGGTCACTATTTTTACGGATGCCAGTAGTATGACAGGGAAATATGGATATGCTCATCAAATCAACGGGCTATGGAATACCCGAGTAGAAAAGACAAAAGGGTCAGTTCAGATTTTGGAATTAAAAGCAGTTCTTATGGTATTTCAGGATTTCCGGAGGACACCCTTGAATATTATAATTGACTCAAAATATGTGGTTGAAGTAGTAAAGCGTTTAAATAATGCAATCTTAGGCGGTATAACTAATCCTGTCCTTGAGATGTGTATCTTGGAGCTACAGTCTGAAATTATTGCACGTCAACATCCATGGTGGGTCATGCATATCAGAAGCCATTCTAATTTGCCAGGGTTACTAGCTGAAGGGAATTCATTCATAGACAGCAAAGTAGTAAGCAAAGTATCCACAGAAGATGTTTTGGCACAAGCACTTCAGTCCCATAAATTTTTTCATCAATCGGCACGGTCATTGATGAAGTCCTTTGGGATTTCTAAAACAGATGCTCGTTCAATAATTGCCAGTTGCCCTGATTGTGCCCGATTAACTCCCATTTCGGCTGAAGGGACTAATCCGCAGGGCCTAGAACCTCGCCAGGTCTGGCAAACGGATGTCACCGAATTTCCTCCGTTCGGTGCCCTTAAATACATCCATGTCACAATAGATACATGTTCTAAAGCAGTTTGGGCAACTTCACATAAGTCAACCAACAGTTTGTCTTGTATTCAGCATTGGACAACAGCCATTGCAGTGTTAGGGCGACCAGACACTATTAAGACCAACAATGCTCCAGCTTACCTGAGTAATAAAGTTCATGAGTTTTTTCAGAACTGGAAAATTACACACTTGACAGGTGTACCCTATAATTCAGGAGGGCAAACCATTGTTGAAAGAGCGCACCAGGATCTAAAACGGCTTTTGACAATATATAAAAAAAGCGGGGAAAAGGAGTCCGTACCTCACTATAGCAAAGGCATGCTATGTGTTAAATTGGTTAAATCCAAGGACAGAACAAAATTTAGTTCCTAGGTTCTCTCACCTGCTTAACAGAAATGATTTTTCTCATCATGAGGTATTAGTACAAATCTTTGAACCTTTGGCCCAGCGATGGAATGGACCAGTCTGCTTACTGACTTGGGGAAGGGGTTATGCTTGTGTGTCTGCATTTGGATGCTCAAGGAAAATTGAAGGGAAAAGGTTGAGCAGCAAGGGGGTTCGTTGGACAATTGGTTTAATAGTTTGTTTTCAAATTGGGGTCTACCAGGCTGTGTTGCTGGTGTCCTTGAAATGCTGATACCTACAATTTTTGCTTTGCTAATTATATGCTTTTTGTTGTCATGTTTAATCCAATGCATGCTAAGTAGTGTAACTAAGAGTGTGAATTTGTTATTTAAGAAAAAGGGGGGAGGTGTTGGGGCATTCACAACATTGTACGATGTAGGTGGGGAAGCAGGTGTAAACAGTGTGGCTATGCTAACCAATCGGCTTCCTGGAAGGGACGCATGCTCACGGCGTGGAGGTGGAGCGGAAAAGTTTGGTCTATATAAGCAACTACTGATGGTTCAATAAAGTGGGATTTGAACTTGCATCACATTGATGTGTCGTTCTCCCCGCTCGCCTGTATGGCCTGCGGCAAATAACCTCATCATCAGTCCCTGGGGAGACAGCAGACATCTCTTTGGTCAGGTCTGCATATTGGATCTTGTGTTCCCATCAGAAGGAAACCACCTATAACAATGACTTGTCTCTTTTTTTTGAGAGAAGGTGTTTGTATGCTAGGCTTGGGTTTCCCAGTCTTGGGAATACTTCCAAGACAGCTGATTCATCATCTCATCATTTCTCATTGGCTTTCTGCACTTGCAGGACTTCATGCCTTTTCTGCAAGGGCACCTGAGGGTCTGGAGGAATAACTGAAGCAACAGTCTTGCCACTTTTGGCAGGAACTTCTTGTCACTCCCCCCTGTTGAGTGGGTGCGGGGAGGTGGGCAAAGCAGGAGTTTGTTTACTGCTTTGACCTTGGTCTTGCCTCCGCTCCCTCCATTCCCTTGGATTACTGCCTTCAGTCTGGTGGGGGAAGGCTACAGGGGGTGCTTGCCTTTCAGTACTTTTTAATAGGGGTTCCTGACTCTTCTTCTGGGCACTCAGAGCCTGGATAATGTTCCTAAGCCTGTCAGCTTTGTCTTTCAATCTTTCAGCCTTGCTTTGAAGCTGTGCTGCATGACTGAGTAGAAATTCCACCTGCTCATAGGATGCAGAACTCCCCATTACCAAGGAGAGACTGAGGTTATTGTTTTGTTCCCAGAGTAATTATTTATTTATATATTGCCTAAAGTAGAGCCAGAATAAAACTTTTTTTTTCCTTTCATAGTTGTAGTTCAAATGGATAGAATGTATTTATGGAAAGTATTGTCTGGTTTATCTATGTATTAGAGGGACAGACAAAACTGAATTCCATGCTTAGTAATTTTAAAGCAGTGTGTCTTTCTAGGTTTTATTTTCTTGAGGAGAAAATCAGTGCTTCCAACCCATGCTTATACGATATTGAAAAATTATTCAATATTTTTGCTTTCTTGTTTTTTCTGTGCTTCTCTCAGTGGTTTAGTTTTACTGTCACTTGAAAGTACCCAATTTACTGATATAAAACATGAAGGGATGCAACAAAGAAAGTTGTTAAATGCCTTTATATCAGCATCTTTTCCAGATGACTTGTTAAAAAAAAAGGTTCCATGTCAGGCACAGTGAAATGAAGGGTATATATATAAGCAACACTTATACGTTTACTAGAAGAAGTTGATGTCTAGATTTAAACTTTCATATTCCTTTCAAATTTGAGGAATAACAGTGGGTCCCATGTCTCCCCCTTCCTCTTTTTTCTCCCTCTTGAAACAAGATAGCTGAATTAATACATATTTGTTGTTGTTTGTCAATTAAGAACCAAAACTTGGATATACAAAAGATGTTAATTGAGATACCTTTGTGTAAACCAGGAAATAAAAAATTCTTTATTTGGAATTCAATAAACACCTCAGCCTCTTTTAAATGCAGAGTCAGTTTTGTCTATTTTATATTTTGATGCTGTATTGGTGACTGAAGCTTTTGTAAAATAACAAAAACCTCTTGTTTGGAAGACTAGGTATTAAAAAATTTAAATCTTGGAATTAAAAAAACCCAAAAAAACAGATTGCTGGAAGTTGACCAGTCTATTCTATATTGTTTTGGAATAAGAATCCACAAAGTGGGTATATTTTAGGTGTCAGCAAATTAAGACATTATCTGTGCCTAAAGATAGTGTGACAGAAGATTGCAATATACGTTATGATATAAAGACAGTAGATACCATCACTACCAGAGATGCTCAAGGTGGCGTATAAAAACAAAAGAATCACTGTAGATTCAGACGAAGAGAGGCGTAAAGAATAAATGGCAGCTGTTTCTGGCTATGGTGCATAGTGGCTTGTACAGTGCCAATAAAAAGTACCTGCTACAGATGACTAGTTAGTGGCAAACTTCTTTCTTTTACTATATAGATTTAATTGTGTTCAAAAGGTTTTAAGTGATTGTCTAGCAAATCACAAGTCATACAAAGCAATTATATAGACTTACATCATTTTGTCCTGATATGTAGGAAAATTTTCTTTTAAAAATGTTGCAGAATTTTAGTTTATAAATAGTATACTAAATTATGAACTCCATTTCTACTGTATCAATTTGAAAGCACAGTAAGACATGCATTTTCTCCACGGATTTCAGGTGCAAGGAAGAGGATAGATATAGAATCCACTCAATAGGACAGTTTATTGAGATCTCAAGCCTGTGATAAAGCCTGAATAATACAGAGAGTAGGGAAGCTAAAAGGATAACCAGAAAAGGTCTTGGTAACCATCAGAAGTATCATTTGACAATATTGTTTGAGTGACCAGGATAGGAGATTGGTCAAGTACTGTTCCTGGAGTCCCATTGTAACTGTCATATTTGCTTTACATTCTTTTGTACAATACAGCAGCATATCTGTCATGAGTCCTAAGCATAGCATCAGTATTCTAGTCCTAAAAAAGGTAATTATTATAATATAGAGATGCATAACTTCTAAAACAACTACACTACAATAAAACAAAACAAAAAGCAAAACAAAACAAAAACCTGAACAACACAACAAAAAAAACCACAAAAAAACCCAGTTGCATTTTTTAATAAGTTCTTAATATTTATTAATTATAAAGATTATTTTAAAAGCTTTGACAGCATACATTCTGTGCAAAATAAAAATAGGATTTCAGAAGTGTATGGTTTCAATAATCTAGTAACACACTGCTCAGTCCATTGAACAGTATCACACGCATAAGAGACAGCTGTGGCAGAATGCTTCTAACCCTTTCAAGAGATGATGATGATAATAATAATAATAATAATAATAATAATAATAATAATAATAATAATAATGTACAAAAGGTATATTTTATTGTTGGAAATCCCATTACTCTTATACTGTATATTGATAAGGACAAGAGAAACAGGACAGAAATGTTTTGTTTCCTTTTGTTTTCCTTTGCTTTGTTTTTAATATCATGATGTGAATGTTTTGAATACTGATTCCACAACAATTCTAGTAAAATGAAGCAAGTTGTCTTTTTAAGTGATATGAAACAGATTATTGTACCTCAATATAACTGAAATAAAATGCCATTCTTTACTTCATCATGGTTATTTTTTTAAGTAAAGAAGTTACGTAATCATAGGCAGTTATATATTTTCATTTGGTTAAAGATATCTTAATTTGTTAATGATATCCATTAATTTATTTCTGATTGATAACACACTCAGTGGGAATTCACTGTCATGAGCATACAAAAAATATTTGTTGAATAAAATATTTTCACAGAAAATGAAAATAATCTGTGTAGTGCTAGGCATCCTGTTCTAGCACCACCACTGAATCTGACATATTCTACATTTAGAAAGAGATTGATATTGGAAACAGATGTTCTTGTCCATAATGGAAAGACAAACAAAAGAAGTAAGGGATTCATAATATTGAAACCATCAGCAGTGCTTTTGTGAGTCAGTTGAAAAAACATTAATAAAACACACAGGCCTTAAAAACTGGACCCAAAACTTATCACAACTATTGGATACAAAAATACTATGTAGTCATCTCATTGAAACTTCTAAATTTTGCATAAATATTAGTTTCAACAAATCTTTCAGTAGTAATATTCTTCAGATCTTTGTTGATTTTAGCTTCACGACTACTTCCTATTGCAGAATAGCCAGTAGACAAATGAATATGGATGTAATATTTTAAATTACAGTTTTAAAATCAGGGGATAAGCTTTGTTCAGTAGTGTGTTTGTATACTGGAGGAACAGAAGCATGTGTATTTTTTCTTTAAAATCCTTTAAAATCTTTGGAACAGTTGTGGTTTTATTTTCAGTTTTAGTTTTGTTAATTTTTTTAGGTTTGTTTTGAAATATGAGAAAAAGTGTTTTGAAACTTTACATTATTTCATTAAAAGAAATGATGATTCTTGTCTGCTGAAGGGAAACAGAGCAAATCAAAACAAAGCAAAACATGAACATGAGCCATCAGTGTGCCCAGGTAGCCAAGAAGGCCAATGGCATCCTGGCCTGGATCAGGAATAGTGTGAACAGCAGGAGCAGGGAAGTCATTCTGTCCATGTACTCATCACTGGTTAGACCACACCTTGAGTACTGTGTCCAGTTCTGGACTCCTCAATTTAAAAAAGATGTTGAGTTGCTTGAACGAATCCAGAGAAGGACAACAATGCTGGTAAGGGGTGTGGAGCACAAGGCCTATGAGGAGTAGCTGAGGGAGCTGGGGTCGTTTAGCCTGGAGAAGAGGAGGCTCAGGGGACAGCTTATTACTGTCTACAACTGCCTGAAGGGAGTCTGTAGCCAGGTGGGGGTTGGACACAGTCTCAAGCTGTGCCAGGGGAGGTTTAGTGTGGATATTAGGAAGTAATTCTTCACAGAAAGAGTGATTGCCCATTGGAATGGGGTGCCCAGGGAAGTGGTGGAGTCACCATCCCTGGAAGTGTTTAAAATAAGACTTCATGAGGCATTTAGTGCCATGGTTTAGTTGATTAGAGGGTGTTGGGTGATAGGCTGGACTTGATGCTCTTGAAGGTCTTTTCCAACCAGTTAATTCTGTGAAAATAACCTCCTCCCCCCCCCCCCCCCCCCAAAACAAACAAACAAACAAACAAACAAACCCACAACAAAACAACAAACCAAAAAACCCCAAACATCAAACCAAACCAAAAAACAAACCCACCCCATCCACCCCTGATCTGTTCTAAGCAGAATAATTCCTCCCATTGAGAAGTAGATATATATGAAAGACAGAACCTTTTGAATAACACATAAAACATGCAAAGATGTTCTGCAATTGTGTTAAGATAATAATTAGGGAGATGAAGAAAACAGAAAAACAGACATAGAAAATAAAAATCAAAGATGTTAGAGAAGTATCTGCTAGCTGTTTTAAAGATGGCGCTTGCTCTGGCTTATGTATAGCAAACATTACATGATACTCATTGCTTTGGTGACATGCAATGGGCCAAAGAAAGACTGGAACATTTAGCATGCAACTGTGATGAAAATAACTGAAACAATTTGCAATACATTAACAAATTTGGGCATACAACACATTCTGCATGTATATTTTCTGGGATCATTATTGTTAAAGAATTCACCTCTGTAGGTTTGATTCTCTTGCCAATTTAAATCAAAGTCAAATGTCTTATAAACTTACATGCTATGGAACTTTGGTTTTCATATATTTAAAGTTTATAAAGTGATTGTAGATGAAATATATTGATGTGTGTGCCAGAAAAAAGATTGGATAGATTAAGAGGATCTCAATTAAGATTTGTATAATGTTCATTTATTTTCATTTTGCATCCAATCACATGCTCATACTAATGGGAAAAAAATAAAAAAAGGGAAAAGTGCTCCAACAGTGAAAGGACTTTGACCAAACTGATTGTGTAACTGTGGTGAAGGCACCATATGCCCAGAATTATGCCCCCAAATACCAGCAAACTTATCCCAACATGTTTTGGTAAGTCCCCCCTGCTTTCTGGAAAGGAGGACAAAGGCTCAGGTGCCAACCTATCTCCTAAGAGGTAAACAACTACGTGCACCCATCGCATGGCATGCTCATGCTCTTTCCATCTGCAGGCATAATTCTAGCTTCACCCTTTCCATAGGCTGAAGCAGATTGTTGACAAGTGTGCCCATTGGTCAGATGTAGCCTCAAGAAATCTATAAGTACTACTTCATTTGTTTACCAACTTGCTCTCTCCTTCTGCTTTCTCTCGCTATGTAAACTCATGTTGCGTAAGCTGTAAGTCTTCTTACTCCTACATGCAAGCATACTAGAGGCCTCTGCAATATGGAAAGAAGCCATCTACCCGAGCTGCTCGAGGAACCAGCATAGGATGATCTCTTTGCTTGAGCTACAGGAAGCCAATGTCGTAAGCCCAGTCGAGAGGACTGAGGAAAACCCCAAGGGTAAGCTTTAGCCCGGAAGGGGAGGGAGTAGCCCAAGGTTGGTAGTCCAGAACAGGTGCAGCCATAAGCAGCTAATCAAGTAGAAATGCACCTTGCGTGAGCCCCTCTGTTTGCAGGAGATAAAGGAGCAACCCACTGTTGCCGTTCCGAAGCCCTGTGCCATCAAGGTAAAGAACCCAGGATTTCCCAAGAGAGAAAGAGAAAGACATCCTCTCCTTTGAGATCAAGTCAAGGACTGCACATCACCTTAAATGGGAGCAGTCGCCAAGATCAGCATTGTCAGCTCACTTCGAGCCGAGGGGGAAGAGCTGCATCACCACACCCCTTCCCTGACCCTGCCCACCAGGAACCGACACCTCAATCGCAAGGGCCGACCCCAAGGACCCAGCCCTGCCACATAGGACCACTCCCCTGAACCAACCCTGCCAGGCCCTGCTAAGGGAAACCCCTGATCAGCGGAAAGCCTCACACCACCTGCGGAGGCAGGAGGAGAAAGAAGGGCAGTGGCCAGACGGATCAGCCCCGGGAGACAGACAGCCGACAGACAGCGAGTAGCCAGCGTAACCCATCAACTTGCCTCGCTACAAAGAGAGACATAGTGTATCTTTTCATGTGTGCCACATTCAGTAACATTCTATTCAAAACCCCCACGCCTGACTGTGTGATATTTCTAGCTTGACTTGCCTCATGATAACATTATAAATATCTCTGTACATAGTTTACGGCCACCAAGCATCTTGTCGAGTCTCCATCTAGTGGACAAGCGGCAGAACTGCACCTTTCGTTCCCTTAATCAGAAATTGACTTTGTAAATATTATAATTGGATAAAGTTGTATATAGTGAACCAGTTATGGACTATATTTTTACAACTGTGAATTCGAATCAATATATAAAGATGATTAATTGTTGTCAATAATTTTAATAATTAATAAGAAATAATTTTCATAATTCATATTTCATAATTCATAAATTAATATCAACCTCCATTGCTAATCACCACAATAACCCAGTAAAAACTGGCATGTAGCCAGCAGAAATGAGCAGAATACCTGTGCCAAATGATCACAGAAAGACTGCTTTGTACCATAGCTGAGGAAAATGGACCAGGAAGGCCCCCCAGACATCAGACAGACAACATGAGGAGCTATGGAAGAATAAAGTCTATCAGTCACAGCTGCATAGCCTAGAATTATCATCATTTGAGCTAACTGCTGAAACAACCAATAATACGGAGTGTATTGCCCAGTAGGTGAAAAAGCTTATCTTGCCAAATGGTGTAATCAGAATCAATAATTCATAGACTTTAATTGTGAAACATCAGTGCAGTAAATATAATTTAAAAGTAACAATTTCAATACTACAATCAATCACATAAATGCTACAATCTCCCTACAAATTATAGAAACCAAGAAATATTCACAGATAAGTAATTCTTTAAGGTTGTACCAGGTGGATGAGTTACAAGAAACCATTGCAAGGTTATGCAATGTTAGAGAAGCTGAGAAAGAGTTATATAGTTGGTTCCAAAATCACAATCCTTTGTCACAAACCACTTACAATGAGACACCTTGGACACTGGTTACCCACAAAAGCAGGACCAAGCATCATTCCTGAACCCCTAATATCAGTATCAAAAACAGATATGATAGTTTAATGGCTCTTCACACTCACAAGCAAGTGCAACATATTGAAACTCCAATGGAAATATGCAGTGCTTATCATAAGAAGAAATGGCAGGTGGTGGTAGTGGGAGACTGTAAAATGGTGTCAAGACACCAATCTGCCAACATGACAAAGAATCAAAAGAAATTTGCTGCCTATAGAGAGCAACGTGGCTTCACTAAGCACAAATCATGCCTGACTAACTCGGTCGCCTTCTATGAGAGTTACAGTGTTGGTTAACACGGGAAAGCAACTGATGTCATTTACCTGGACTTTTGCAAGGCATTTGACACTGTCCCACATTACATACTTTTCTCTAAGATGGAGAGATATGGATTTGATGGATGGACCACTTGGTGGATAAGGAGCTGTCTAGAAGACTGCATTCAAAGAGTTGTGGTTAATCACTCAACATCCATGTGGAGACTGGTGACAATTGGAGTTCCTTAGGGGTCTATTCTGGGTCCAGTGCTGTTCACCATCTTTGTCAGTGATACATACAATGGCAGGTTTGTTGACAACAGCAAGCTGTGTGGTGTGGTTGATTCACATGCATGAGGGTCAACAAGTCATAGTGCAAGGTCCTACATATGAGTTGGGCCAATCCCCCGCACAAATATAAACTGAGTACAGAGTGGGTTGAGAGTAGCTCTGAAGGGAAGGACTTTGGGAGTGTTGATAGATGAGAAGCTCAACATGAGCCAGCAGTGCCATGATGCAGCCCAGAAGGTCAACTATATCCTGGGATGGATTAGGAGGAGCGTGGCCAGCAGATTCTCTCCCTTTACTCTGCTCTTGTGAGACCCCACCTTGAATACTGCACCCAGTTCTGGTGTCCCAACCATAAGAAGGATATAGATCTGCTGGAACAAGTCCAGAGAAGGGCCACAAAGATGATCTAGGGGTTAGAACACCTTAGGAATGAGGATAAGGTTAAGGGAACTGGGATTGTTCAGCCTGGAGAAGAGAAGACTCCAGGGGGACCTTATAACCACCAGAGAGCTGACCAGAAAGACTGACTCTTAAATAGCAAATATGCAGGAATGGGAAGATAATAATACATTACATTATCCAGTGCCTCTCCCTTGGGACAGACTTTCACCCCCAAGAAGGAGTTCCACTTTATGGTAAACAGTTAACCTTTAATCTACAACTTGGAGAATAGGTTTAGATGGGATCTCAGGAAGAAATTCTTCACTACAAGGGTGGCAAGAGCTTGGAATGGATTGTCCAGAGAAGTTATGGATTCTATGATTCTATGATTCTATGATTCATTCTATGATTCCATGGTTCTATGAATATTGTGTTTAATTCTGGACCCTTCAGTTCAAGGACAGGGAACTTCTTGAAAGAGTCCAGCACAGAGCCACAAAGATGATTAAGGGAGTGGAACATCTTTCTTACACAGAAAGGCTGAGGAAACTGGGTCTCTGTAGCCTGAAGAAGAGGAATATTGAGAGGTGACCTCATTAATGTTTATAAATATGTGAAGGATGAATGTCAGGAGGACAGAGCCCCACTGATGTTCAGTGATAGGATAAGAGCCAACAGGTGCCAGCTGAAGCCTAGGAAGTTCCATGAGAAAGAAAGGAAAAACTTTTTCACTGTGAGGGTGAAAAGGCACTGCAATGGGCTGCTCAGAGAAGTTGTGAAGTATCCATCTCTGGAAACATTCAAAACATTCATCTGGGCACATTCCTGAGTAAACTGCCTTGGGTAATCCTGCTCTGCCAGGAGGGTTGGACTTGATGATCTTTCAAGGTTCCTTCCAGCCCCTAAAGTTCTGTGATTCTGTGATTTTTCCTCCTCCATGTGGACGTGAATGCCACTGAGAGCAGGAACCTGAGCAAAATAAAGGCAGACTATAAGGCTCTGGAGGCCCACATTAAGAACATTGAGGCCCAAGTTATATTTTCTTCTGTCTTACCAGGTAGAGGAAAAGGGTCAATGAGCTACAGACAAATAATGAATATTAACTTCTAGCTATGTAGTTGATGTGAAGGTTTTGACTTCTATGAGAACAGGATGTTCTATTATCACCATAACTTGTTAGGGAGGGATGGCATACACTTTTCTCAAAGAGGCAGGAAAATCTTTCTGGGTAATAAAGAGAGTTTTAAACTTGAAGTTCTCAGGGGGTGGGTCCAACACAGCAATACATGGCCATTGCAGCCAATGGGAAATTACACCAGAACAATCATAATGGTAACAATTGTGACTACAGTGCTTCCTTTTACTCTTCTCCAAGCTCACCTTCTTGCTGCATTTCTGTATATCAATGCAAGAAGCATGAGGAATCACACAGAATCACACAGAATGTTAGGGCTTGTAAGGGACCTTGAAAGGAATAAACAGGATGAACTAGAAATCTGGGTGCCGACGCAAGGCTATGTTCTTATTGCAATTACAGAGACATGGAATGTTGTGATGGATAACTACATACTTTCTAGGAAGGACAGGCAAACAAGATGAGGTGGTGAAGTTGTTCTTTATGCGAGTAAGCAACTAGAATGCATTGAGTTTAACCCATGATAGGAATGAACAAAGTGTTGAAAGCTTATGGGTAAGAGCTAGGGGACATGCAAACATAGGTGATACTATCATAGGCATCTACTACAAACCACAAAATCAAGAATAATTTCTCTTGAGACAGGTGGAAGTAGCCTCAAGACATGCTCTGGTGCTCATGGGTGACTTCAATCTCTTTGATAGTAGTTGAAAAGATCATACAGTCAGGTATACTAAGCCCAAAAATTTCTTACAGTGCATTGATGGCAGCTTTCTGATGCAGGAGGTTGAAGAACCAACAAAGAGAGGTGTGATGATGAACCTTCTATTAACAAACAAAGAAGGTCTGGTCAAAGTCTTTAAGGTCTGTGGCAGCCTTGACTGTAGAGACCACAACATGATAGACTTCAGTATTGTTAGGGAAAGAAGCAGGGCAAATAGAAAACTTTCTACCTTGGACTTCAAGATGTACTTAGAAGTATCCTGAGGGCTAGGGCTCTAGAATCATAGAATCACAGAAGAGCCAGAACCGTGATTCGATCTACTCCTTGACATGGGATTCCCCACCCAGACCGTATTGGCCATACCACCGCAGCAGAGGAAGGGCGTGGCGCAATCTGCAATCACTTCTCTGCTCAAGTCTTTCCCAGAAAAGGAGCTCCAACAGTGAAAGGACTTTGACCAAATTGATTGTGTAACTGTGGTGAAGGCACCATATGCCCAGAATTATGCCCCCAAATGCCAGCAAACTTGTCCCAACATGTTTTGGTGAGTCCCCCCTCCTTTCTGGAGAGGAGGACAAAGGCCCAGGCGCCAACCTATCTCCTAAGGGGTAAACAACTACATGCACCCATCGCATGGCATGCTCATGCTCTTTCCATCTAAGGGCGTAGTTCTAGCTTCACCCTTTCTATAGGCTGAAGAAGATTGTTGAGAAGTGTGCCCATTGGCCAGATCCAGCCTTGAAAAATCTACCAGTATTCCCCTCTTGTTTACCAACTTGCTCTCTCCTTTTACTTTCTCTCACTTTGATCAAGCTACGTAAGCTCGCAGCACCCCTAAGTCTTCTCACTCCCACAGGGAAGCATACTAGAAGCCTCTACAATACAGAAAGAAGCCAGTTCCCCAAGCTACGGGAGGAACCTGAATAGGAGATCCCTTCGCAGAACCCAGCATTGTAAGCTGTTTCCTAAGAGAAAAAGAGAGCAAAAGACATCCTCTCCTTTGAGATCAAGTCAAGGACTGCATTGTCACCTTAAATGGAAAGCAGTCGCCGAGAGATTCGGCATAGTCAGCTCGCTTCAAGCCGAGTGGGAAGCGCTGCTTCACCGCACCCCTTCCCCAAAGCCCATCTCCAGGATTGGAGACAGCCAACCCCACCTACCGGGAACCATCACCTTGATCGCAAGGGCCAATCCTGAACGACCCGGCCCTGTAGCGCAAGACCACTCCCCTGGACTGGCCCTGCCAGGCCAACCCTGTTCAGGGAAATGGCCGACCAACAGAAAGTCTCCCTTCCCACAAGAGGAGAAAGAAAGCCTTGCCCCACTCACGGAGGCAGGAGAAGAAAGAAAGTCACTGCCTGGATGGACCAGCCCTGGGCAGTCAGCCAGCAGCAGCATCAGATAGCATAACCCAGCAACTTGCCTCACTACAAAAAGAGACAGTGTATCTTTTCATGTGTGCAACACTTAGTAACATTCTATTCAAAGTGCCCGTACCTGACTGCATGCTATTTGAGATTGACTTGCCTCATAACAGCATTATAAATATGTCTGTATATAGGTACAGTCACGAAGCGTCTTGTTGAGTCTCCATCTAGTGGACAAGTGGCAGAACAGTACCTTTCGTTCCCTTAACTAGAAACTGATTCTGTAAATATTATAATTGAATCAAATTGTATATACTAAAGCAGTTATGGACTATATTTTTACAACCGTGCATTAGAATCAATATATAAAGGTGATTAATCCGTTATTAATAATTTTAATAATTAATAAATATAAATTTTGTAATTCATATTTCATAATTCATAAATTGATAACCGTCCTCATCCACTCCCTAATCACCACAGTTGGAAGGGACCTTAAACATCATCTACTCCACTCTCTATGCCATGGTCAAGGATGCCTCTCGACTGGACTTGGCTGCTCAAGGCCTCATCCAACCTGGCCTTGAGCACCCCAAGGGAGGAGACATCCACAGCCTTTCTGGGCAGTCTATTCCAGAGTCTGCCACCTTCATAGTGAAGAATTTCTTTGTGAGATTCTCTCTTGGACTATTGCTAAACACCCATATAAAAAGTCCCTGTCCAGCCTTCCTGTACTGCCTTTGGATATTGGAAGGCAATTATAAGGTCCCCCCAGAGTCTTCTCTTCTCTAGGCTACTCCCTCAGCCTATCCTCATAGCAGAGGTGTCACAATCCTTGGATCATTTTTATGGCTCTCCTCTGGACTCAATCCAACACCTCTGTGTCCTGATGGAGACACAAGAACTAGCCACAGTATTCAAGGTGGAGTCTCACAAAAGCAGAGTAAAGAGAAAGGATTACTTCTCTTGAACTTCTGGATGCACTTCTCTTGATGAAACCCAGGATAGGATTTGCCTTCTGGACTGCATGAGCATACTGTCACCTCATTCTGAGCTTAAAATCATGGGTGGGGAGGGGTCCAAGAGAGCTGGTTAATATTTGAACACCATCTCCTCCAAGCTCAAGGTAAGTGTATACCCTCAAAATAAAAAATCAAGTAGATGAGGTAATTGACCTGCATGGATAAGCAAGTTGATGCTGGCAAACCTCAAATGAAGAAGGAAGTTCTCAAATGTGGAACTAGGGTCTGGTCAGTTGGGAGGACTATAAAAATACTGTCAGGGTATGTAGAGACTAATAAGTGAGACCAAGGCTTTCCTGAAACTATATGTGGCTAAGAAGGTAAAAGAAAACAAGAAAGGTTTCTTTAAATATGTCAATAATAAAAGAAAGAATAGGAAAAATGTAGGTCTACTGTTAAATGAGGTGGGAGACATCAGAGAGGATGTAGAGATAGCAGAATCACTGAATGCCTTGTTTGCCTCCGTCTTTATTTCTAAGACCAGCCCTCAAGAAACCCAGGCACTGGAAGTAGGGCTGCAAATCTGGAAAGAGTGAGACTGTCCACTGATCACTGAGGGCTGGATTAGAGATTGCTTGTATAAACTGAAAATGCATGAATACATGGGCCTCAATGGAGTGCATCCATGAGTGCTGAGAGAGGTGGCTGATGTTGTTGAGACATTCTCCCTTGTTTTTGAAAAATCATAGAGAATGGGATAGGTGCTTGAGAACTGGAAGAAGGTGTGAGATACCAATTGTTCTATTGTCTCTAATAGGATATGATATTGTCTGGCCTGAATAAGCAGAGTGATGGCTTTGGTTTGCCTTAATAGCTCTCAAGGAGAGTTGCTGGTTTGGCACTATGATTTAAAAGAGGTGATGTCTGTGAAACTCCCCCTTTCCTTATTTTTAAGACAACTGTATCAGCACCACTGAAAGACGAATGTACACACCACTCTCTACACAAATCTGTGATTTGGAGGGACTGCCCATGCCCCTGTTGAGGGGGATACGGAGACGGCAACTTCTGGTGTTCCACATGTTTGCAGCTGCTGCAGAGGGCCCTGTGGGAATGTGTGTATGTCTCCCACCAAGAACTTGGACTGTTTCTGTAATAATTCTTACTGGATCCAGAGAGTGGTGATGTCTCTTCCTTTTCCTCCTTGACTCTGTCTCTCTCCTTGTCTCTTTCGCTTTCTACTTTTTCCTCTCCTTTTCCATATTCACTCTGCTCCAGTCTATTATGGGAAATTTTTCATTGGTTCTAATAAACCCAACTCATCAGCTATTTGGTGTTGGGTAGCTTTTATTTACTCCAGAGGAATTATATGAAACTTAGCATGAGCTCCCCTGGTGCCCAGGGTTGGCATGGAATATTGGGTCATGACAGAGGACCAGTCTTCAAAAGAGGGCAAGAAGGAAGACTCAGACAAATACAGACCTCACCTCCATCTCTGGAAAGGTGATGGGACAGCTCATTCTGGAGGCAATCTCTAACCACATGAAAGAAAAGAAGGTTATCAGGAGTGACCAATATGAATTTACTAAGGGCAAATCTTGCTTGCCTAGTCAGATAACCTTCTACGAAGGCACAACCAAATGGATAGATGAAGAGAGAACAGTGGATGACATCTACCTTGACTTAAGCAAGGATTTTAATACTGTTTCTCATAACACCCTTGTAGGTAAACTCAAGAAAAGTGGTTTGGATGATTGGACCTTGAGGTGGATTGGAAACTGGCTTAACAGCAGAGTTCAGAGTGCTGTGGTCGGTGGTGCAGAGTACACCTGGAGGTCTGTAGCCAGTGGTGCTCCCCAGGGATCAATACTGGGTCCAGTTTTGCTCAATATTTTCATCAATGACATGTATGAAGGGATTCAGTGTACCCTCACAAGTCTGCTATTGATATGAAACAAGAGAAGTGTCTGATACATGAAAAGGCTGTGTTGCCATCCAGTGAGATCTGGACAGGCTGGAGAGCTGGACAAAGGCAAACCTCACAAAGCTCAATAAGGACAAGTGTGTAGTCCTACATATGGGGAAGAACAAAACCAGACTCCAGTACAGGTCATCCTGATGGAGAGAAGTTCCATGGAGAAAGACCCAGAGATCTACTGGACAGTGTCTAATGAAGAGCTACAATGATGATTAAAGGGCTTGAACATTTATCTTAGGAAGAAAGACTGAGAGACCTGGGGCTGTTTAGTCTTGAGAAGTCTGAGACCAGATTTCATTAATGTCCACAAATATCTAAGGGGTGAGTGTCCAGATGAAGGTGATGGTTTCTTTCCAGTCGTGCCCAGTAATAAGGCAAGGAACAATGGGTATAAGCTGGTACACAGGAAGTTCTACCTCAACCTGAGGAGAAATTTCTTTACTGTGAGGGTTATTGTCATGTTTATTAATATGAATTATGAATTATGAAATATTAATAATGCTTATTATTATTTACCAATAACAGAAAATATTAATAACTGTAAAAACAATATATATTAAAAAATTATTTATATGCACTTTCTAGAGTACGGTTGTGGATATAATTCCATAAACTGGTACAGTTTAACAATTTTGAACCAAATTAGAAAAATGCAAACCAGTTATTTAATAAGAACTAGGGTGCAATTTGCAAGTTGTCCACCATGGGACAACTCGGCAGGCATCTGGAGGCTGAATACAGTGGTGAGGCTAGGTGTCAGGCACACACAATTAAAGGAACCTTTCAAAGTAACTTAAACAAATTTTTGCTCACAAATTATAAATCAGCATTCCCAGGCTTCTGCATTATAATCCACAGGTCACAATACCACACGGGCTAAAGTGCGGGGATTTCAAACAGAACCGAAACTGGTGTTAAACGTGTGAACACTGGAAAGATACAGTTTCACTGGTGAAGGCTTGTTGCTAAGCTGGTTGCTAAGCTGGTCTCCACTGGTAGCTGCCAAGGCTCACAAGGACTCGGTGGGGCCATGGCTGGCTCTGGACATGTAGGCAGCTTTCTCCCACTGCCGTGGGGGTGCCGTGTGGGGTTGGTTCACCTGGAACAGGTTCTCAGGTAATTCCTGGTGCTGGTAATACTATGAAGTCTGCGGGACGCTCTGGCTGTCTGGGACACTCATAGGCAGGGCACGGATGGTATTCTGGATCACCTGGAGCTTGGCTTACAGGGCTGTGGAGCAGCAGGCCACAATTCCTTCACCCGTGACTTAGTGACCAGCACAGAAGCGGCTGGCTGTGGTTCTGGCTTTGCAAGTGTCTGGTGCATGGGCCAGCTTTGGCTTGTAGGTCTGCAGCTTTGTGCTTGCAGCAGACACACTTAGAACTACCAAAAGAGATTTGGGCATGTTCTTCTCAGGACTTAGCTTCCCAGGTCTCTGTCCCTCTAGGGCATGGTAAGGCAGCTTCTTCCTACCAGCAGGTCTGCAGATAAGATGCTAAGCTGGTTGTACTCTCAGTGCAGCTTATGCAAAGGACTCTTTGCTGGTTTCTGGGTAAACTGAAGCAAGGTGGCACTTCCCATGTCAGGAGCAAGGCTTCTCTCTGGACTGCAGACAAAGGCAGAACTCGTGCATGAGGGCAAAGCACATGCAAGGAGCAAAAGCAAAAGAACAAAAGAGTGCAAAGAGCGAAAGAGCAAGAGCAAGTTGTTTACAATTGGTACAATATTTATAATTTGCTCCAGGCTTGGATTTAGCCAATAGTCAAACTTGGTCAACACTATTAACCAATCACAGGGCATATAGCCAGAATATGCCCATACTTGGAAGAAGCACAAGTATCCCACACAGTGGGCACCTGCTCTTTTTTACCCCAAACAAGACAGGTTGTGTTATTTACGACACCTTGCCTGGCCCTTTGTTTTCTCAGCTCTGGTCTGAGTACCCACTCCAGAAGGAGTGGGAAGGGGCTGTTGAGAAAAACATGTAGGGGCATGTTTTGGCAATATTTGGGGCATAATTCTGAACCTAATGCACCCTTTACCACAGTTATGAAGCACTGGAACAGGCTGCTCCAAAAGTTTGTGAAATCTCCTTCTCTGAAGACTTTCAAAACCCTCCTGAATGTGTTTCTATGTGACCTGCTCTAGTTCATCCTGCTTTGGCAGAATGATTGGACTGGGTGATCTCTAGAGGTTCTTTCCATCCCCTATTCTGCGATTCCATAATTACTCTGGTGGGAGGGAAAGAAGCTGAAAGAAGGAAGGTAAACTATTGTGATGAAAAGACTGTAAGTTCACATGCAGTCTTGGAAAATGTAATCAGTCTGTTGTCTACAAATGTAATTAAAAAGGCAAAATATACTAATTTCCTTGTATATTGTTTTAGCCATTAGATATCCATCAAGTATTCAATGCAGGATTGGTAAAATTTTATTAAATAAAAAGGATAATTCAGAACTATTTCCACATAGTAATCATTTAATGGGTGTGATGGTTTGAAACTGTCTTTTTAATTTTTCCCTGCAAAGTTCAGAACAAAGAAAGTGAAAGAGTGTAAATAAGTCACTATTGGGTGTAAGAAAGCAAAATACTGATTGTTCTAAACACTTCCATTGGATAGATAGAAATGTTTAAGATCTATTACCCAAAACAAAGTGGGGCACTCTGCACATTCTGCGTTCTGCAATGGGGGCAGTTGCTGGGCTGTCTGGCTGCTGTTTCTTCTTCTCTTCTGGCTGAAGATAACACACTGACCTTGGCAGCTAAGTTAACAACTTTCTGCTCTAACTAACTCTGCTTTCTGTCCAAGGGGGATCTGGGGGGGGAAGCTCCTGGGAGAGGGAGGCCCCTTTGGGAAGGGTCCCCTTGGGGGGAAGCAAAGGGAGATCGGTTGTGCTTTTCTGTTGATTGTATATATTTGTAAATGTTGTGAATTTTGTATATTTGTACATATTCATTGCATTTCATCGTAGATTTTAGACTCTGCTTGTAAATACAGCTTTTCATTTGCTTCCAGACTGGGCTAGCCTGGTTATTGTTGGGGGGGGGGGGGGGGGGGAATTTCAGCTCACACCGACACAATGGGAAAGTCATATCTTTATGTAAACCCAACAAAAATACAGAAACTCAGGATTATATAATTTTGATATTTGTTTCTTAGAGTTTTTGAAATTACAACTTAAATTTATAATTTTATTATATTTTGTAGTTCAGTAGCTGAAGCACTGATCTTACTACGTGAGTATAAATGTACCAGTTTCAATGACCACAGCTGACATAATTAGAACAGCACTAATGTGGTGGAACTGATAAAAAACAGATGCCTAATAGTGCATTATGCTTTCTCATAGACAAAAAGATCATGCTGCTCAACTAATTCTTTAACTAGAACCTTTTCTTCTTTTTCTTTGAAAAAAGAAAAAAAAAACACCTACACCTTAGGTTTTTCATGATAGATAAAAAGGTTTTATTGGCAAATGAATAAACAATGTGAGAAAGGAAAGGTTCATATATCTGCTGACAAACACCATAAACTAGTTTTAATAGAGAAGCATGGTCAACAGTATAAAGCTTACAATAACCCAAAAGGAAGATAAATATTTTCTTCCTCCGTACATAAATGCAGTTTCCTTACTGTATGTTGCTCTTGCAATTTGATTATCTCTATTTATCCCTGAATATATCACAGCCTCACAGATTTTGTGGTACATAGACCTCTTGAACACTATTAACTAGTTTTTCAGTTGCTACAAATAAGCCCAAGGAGAAACACAGAAAGTCTGAACTTTACCAAAACAAAAACTTTTGATATATTGCTACTGTTAATCCACATTAAGCATATCTTTTTCTTAAATATTACATAGGAAAAAACCTCAGCATTTTGCTAAATTTTCAAATATTGATTGTTTACAAGAGATTCTGCTATTCCTTTCTTTCCAACCTTATTTTTTTTTCCTAAATTTCCTCAGAGCCTGGATTTAAAAACAAACAAACAAACCAACCAACCACAAAACACCCACAAAACAAAATAAAACCCAACCAACCAACCAAAAAAACCCAACACACTATCAGCTCCTGAGATAACAAAATTAACACTGCAAGTAATGCAAATGAATGAATGATCTGCTTAGGGCTGCAGTTGTTGCTAGATATTAGTGTTTCAAAGTAATATAAAAATCTGGGAATAGGAGTAAATCCCTGGTGCCTAACACAGAATAAAGCCCATCTCCTTAGACCCAAATTCAGAAAACACCATTGAATAACTACCACTAGAATTTTATGAACAGTTACACCCATAAATCAACCATGTATTTATAAAATCCAGTACTCACAGAGTTTAGCAGTCACTAAATACCCCAATTCTTTTCTTTGCTTCATTTGGTACAGAAATAATAATTTAAACCACTGCAAATGTGTGGTTGATTATGGAGGGAATGGAAATGTATTTGCTTTGATTAAAATCTTCTCAAAAGGAAAGCATCTAAAGACCTACTCACCTGAGATTATTAATTAGTAGAAGGAAACTCATACATCATTATTAATTTTGAATCACATAAAATAATCATGTTTCATTAGGGCCTTAATATTTCATTATTCATTTGGTTTACTATAAGTGGTCCAAACTACAAAATCATAATGTATAGTCAGACACAAAACATTCTGTACATTTTTGGTTTTTGCCTTTCATCTTTGCATGTTACAGCCTTTTTAAAAAATAAACAAACAAACAAACAAAAAAAACCCCATAAAACAAAGAAAGACTGACTTCTTCCATTAAGTTATTCTTAACAGTGTGGAACCCAAGATTTACTTTTGTCCATCTGTGATGGTTTTAAGGCTATACCTTTAATTTCTCTTCATAGAGTTCAAGCAGAAAGGTGAAAGAATGTAAATAAATCACAACTGTGTGTAAGAAAGCAAAATAATGATTATTCTAAACATTTCCATTGGAAAGTATGGTGAATGAAGCCTATGCCCAAGGCTATATCCTTAAAGTGGTGGGACATGGCCTATGTGTTCAGGTGGAACCCCCTCTCCCCTCTGGAGTTGGAGGGGAAGGCTGGGCGCCACTCTGTCTGAGTAGACAATCTCCTGGGTCATTTGGGACAATGGCACACCGACGACATGCCCATGCTTGGCTTTGTTCACAAGTTATGTTCACATTATATTTGGTGAAACATCAGTTCATTGGTCAATTGCTCTGTTTAACAAGGATGCTCACTGGACCAGTGTCCCTGCGGCAAATGTTAAATAGGGGTTGTTTCGGTAAACTCGTGTTCTGTGTTCCGTGTCCAGTATCCATGTTCGGTGCTCATTGTTAATACCCGCGCCTGTTCTCGTGTGCGTGTCCGTGTTCGCCTCGTGTCTTCTGCCACCGAGAGATCCACCTTGCCCGGGACTCGAACCAGCAGATTTCGAGTGCATTGCCGCAAGTCGCCGCTTCTGCCCAAAGGACCGGCACCCTCCCCAGCCAATCTCCCTAAGATCACGGAAAGGGTCGCTCCAGCTTCGCAGAGGAGCTGCTTTTGGCCATATCCTGGCGACCGCAGTGACAAGGGTTTTCCCCTGGAGCGGCAAGCTTGTTTACACAGCACAACGGCGAACTGACTTGCAAAGCCTCCGGGAATCACCGGTAATCTTCCAGGACCCTTTGTTCCGAGAGAAGCCGCTACCACGTGGCACGGCACCACGTGGCACGGCACCACGTGGCACGGCACCACGTGGTCGGCGCCATTTGTATGATGTTATTGCGATACATCCGTGCTACGATTTCTGGGAACAAAAAACAGTATCAAGAAAGAGAACCTCGAGAACTTTCTTCAGTTAGTGAGTAAACTGAACATTTCTTCATAGAGTTTCTGTGGCAGTTTATGCAAACTGCCTGTTTGTGGGCTTGCCGATTCCCGACAAGCACTCACCCCCTCTCTCTCTACCTCACTCCAATTCAGTTTTGCTTTCTAAACATAAAGATTTCCTCGGACTATTCAAAGTGCTTATATACATACATTCTACAGAATTGATTCTTTCCGACTGAATACTAGAACCTGTAAATACTAATTGTATATCACTTGTAATATAGTGTTAATAAATATTTATTAAACCTTTATAAATATCACCGCAGCTTATTTTCGGCGAGAATTTACATTTCATAACAGAAAGATAGAAATGTTTAAGAGTCAGTACTCAAAACAAGGTAAGGGCAGTCTCTGTCATTCTGTTTGGTGTTTCTCTGCTGGGCAGTCTTCTGGCTTTGAGAGATAACACACACACCTGCATACTGACCTTGACAAGCTAAGTTTAACAGCCTCTCTGTTTCTTGGCTTTCTTCCTTCTGCCAGGAAGGCCTGGGGAAGGCAGGTGAGGAAGAAGAGGGGCTCCTCTGGGGTCAGGGGCCTTTGTTGTGTTTTTGGTTGTACATATTTGTAAGTGTTGTGAATAGTGTATTTTTGTACATATTAATTGTATTTCATTATAGATTGTAGTTTTGCCTGTAAATACAGCTTCATTTGCTTCCAAACTGAGATAGCCTGGTTATTGCTAATGTGGGAGGAGAATTTCAGCCTACCACACTGTAACACTATCCTTTCCCTAAAATGTTATAACTAATTTTGCACATATTATTATTATCACTTGAAATAAACGACTGCACATACCTTTTTATGGAAAGCTATGCTGGGCTCTTCATCTCTCTGTGGCTGTTTAAATTTACAGTGAAAGATAAGAGGTTGTTTTATCAACCCTTCACTCCTACTAAACTTTCTGAAACCTTTATTTTCTGCTAAAAGCCATAACTCTCTGAATGAAGTTTTTTCTCCGTATTGCAATTAAATAGTCCACTTCTGAGTGGCAGTCCTCAGACCCTTTAAAAAAAGATGACCTATATGTGCTGAAACTCAGTGATCTTTTTGAAGTCTATTCCCTATGATTACTGAAAGCTCTTCCTTAAAATAGATGTTTTCTTTTAGTCACTGGTTTCAAGTTATTTTCTCCACATCAGATTTTTTTTCAGCAACACATATGACAAAAAGGGGGAAAATGCAACAGAAGTGCTCAGTATCATTCAGCTAAAAAGGACAATAAGCACTATTTCAGCATTTACAATGGAAACTGACAATAATACCCATTAAATTCACTCAGCAGGAATGAGGAAAGTAGCTTCAGAATTAATACAACATTGCCAGGGCTTTACTGAATTCAGTGTAGCTATCTTTCACTCACATCACCAAAGTATTTGGTTAACTGGTTTGGGGAAATGTAAAGTATTTTAATCTTAAAATAATAATGATGCTTCTTTTTATGCAGAGTACAATAGCTTTTCTATAGAAATGTTCTACCATTTTATCTAAATATATCAGCTAGGTCAACCATATTAAAAGTTCTAAGTTAAAAAAAAAATAAAAAATGCTGAGACAAAAGTAGAATAGCCAGTCATAGAGCAAACTATAGTTGTCAGTTAAAAAAAACCACCTTGATGGACAAGTAATAGGTGCTGCAAAAGGCAAAGAAAGAAACTGTAGTCATGTAGATGGCAAAAATCTTAACATCAAATAATAAAAACACTATTAAAAAAAATCTCAGATAAGGTAAAAACCTCTTAGGGAGAGTAAATTTGCTGCCATGTCTAACAATTACATGTTTCATGAAGTCATCAAATGCATTGTGTCATTTAAAGAGGAAAATATCAAATTTGCTTTTAAACAAAGTATAAAGATTAAATAATTATGAATAGTTCTAATTAATCTTCAGGAAACCTCATGTAGAAAAAGGTCATATGCCATACTGAAAAGTGGTGTCAAACGTATCTGTAGGTACATATTTTTATTATTAAAATAATTGCCTCATCTTCCATGATAACAGGAACTATGCATTGTATCTGAATTTCTACCAAGAAATGGACATGCTTCCTGAAACACTGTGCAGCTGTTTCTAGCACTTAGAAAACTAATAAAAACTCAGAAATGTAGACACAGATATCCACTAGTAGAATGTCTTGTGGATTGTCAGCCTCTGCTTGCTCTAACAAAATAATTATGATATTTGTCACATCTTCTCATAGAACTCCAATGAGTCCAAATAATTTCAGGGACCTGACACCTGCTGCGGTGCAGACTTTTCTGTAAGTTTATCTACAACCACTGACATTTTGAGTGTACTGTTTCAAGCATGGATTTAACCTAGGCTCACAATCCCGTCAGACGTATACTTGCTGTGATGCGCACATAACCATGCCCACAGATGCGTTGGAGTCACAGTCCCTTTGACGCTAGTTCACACTGGAGTTCTAGCCTGTCCCATAATACAGCAGAAAAGAGCAGCAATGGGCTGAGCTGGACTTAATTCTCCTCAAAGCATCTTTCTAGTGTTGTGTTTTGCAGTGGTGTAGCTGGATGTTGATAACACACCAGAGTTTTGGCTACTGCTAAGCTGAGCACCCAGCCTGTACTTTTCCAACCTTTCCCCACCTGAAAGTATGCTGAGAGGATGCAGCCGAGCCAGCTGACCCACACTGTCCAAAAGGGTATTCCATGCCATGTGACGTCAGCTCAGATATGAGGATGAAGTGAAAGAAGGAAGCGTGGGAAGATTTGTCCATGGTGTCTGTCCTCCAGAGGAACCAATATGTGTATAGAGCCTTGAATCCTGAGTCTAACCACTGTGTGCTTATGGGAAGCAGAGATTAACATCTCTCTCTGATCTCATGTCCGCATGGTCTATTGATTGTGCTTGTTGTTTTTATTAAATTGCTTATATCTTATCACTGGCTTTTGTTATATTTTCCCTTCTCCCCTGTCCATCTAAGAAGGGGAGTGATAGAGCAACTTTTGTGGGTATTTGACCCCCAGAGAGGGCCAAACCACCACACATGTAATGGTTAGCTGGGAAGACAAATTCCATCACTCTGAATGTCTCCCTTTCTTCCTTCTTCCTCTTGTGCACCCTCAGCCTACTTGCTGTCAGGACAGCATGAGAATCAGGTGCTGTGTAAATACAAACCTTGATGCTGTGAAACACTTAGTTTAGCAGTAACTAAAACATAACCATAGTATGAACACTATTTGCATCAAAAATCCAATACACAGCACCATACAAGTTACTATAAAGAAAATTAACTGCATCCTAGCCAAAACCATTACAACTACAAAGAAAGAATAATAGTGACGGATATGGTACCATAGCTTTATGAAATGCACTGGTCTAATTAACAGGAATTTTATTCAACTATCTTTCCCTACTTTGTTTCTGTTCATCCTGATGTTGTGCTTTATCTTTACTTTACATTTGCTATTTAATTAACTGTCAAGAATCACAGCCTGGACTTCTCCCATTCATCTTATGTAATCTTAACTTCTTTTTGCTTAAGGTTTTTCCTGTCCAAAATGCTACTGAGAAAATAAAACACATCTACTGATGTTGTGGTTTATTTTTACTTTACATTTACTATTTAGTTACTGCCAAGCATCACAGCCCAGGCTCCTCCTATTCATCTTATGTAATCTTAGCTTCTTCTTCATTAAGGTTTGTTTGCGGATTTTGTCTCCAAAATGCTACTGAGAAAATTTTAGGTGCAGACTCACAAGAGCAATGTGCATAATATATACCAGGAGAATAAGGCCTCTCCTCCCACTTCCCACTTAAAATATTTGCTTTCGAAATCAAATATCATGTACATCTTCTCACATCATTAAACAGAGTATATATCTGCTTTAACCTTGGATATGACTAATGAGAAGATATTTTAACTGCTTCTTAAAGAGAGGCAAATGAAGCCCCTACTTCTTATTCTTCTATCTCAGTTTGAAGGTAAGTCCCCTATTAACAGCTCAAGAAAATATTTTTTGTAAAAATGCAGGATAGAAGAGTAACTCTGTGAAAGAACTTACATACATCTCAAGTGTATGTTCCACATTTGCTTAATTTAAGGCTTATTTGTTAGAGAGCTTTATCACCTTTAGATTGCACCAACAAATATGAAGCCCAAAACCCAGAGAGAGGTTTTTTTTTTGTACCGTTTAGAAAAATCAGCTGGTTGAGGCTTCAGGACTTTCAGTTCCATGTAAAGGAAACAAATAAGGCCTTCATTTCCTCTGACCTACTGTCTCATTGATCATCAGATATGCATGTTCTCCACCTTAAGTTCCTTCTTTTCATCTGTTTTATCACATATAGTTATTTATATCTTTAGTACTAGATTTCCCTTCTTCTATTTTGAAGAAATTATTTTCATCCGTAGGGGTTTATTCTACTGTTTAAACTTCTTATTTCACTCACTTACAAATCTCAATAAAGTTATTAAAGAACTAGCTCCAAAAGAAGCTGTTGCTCTTTCTATCTTTATTTTTTTCCCTTTTTCTTTTCTGTTTTTTCCTCATCAAATCCAAATGGGCTTATCTTATAATATTCAGAATCGGAGTTGTACACACCCAAAACTATTTTCCGTGAAACTCCAAGAATTAGTTAAGGAAAATCTCCAGAAAAAGGAGAAACTGTTATTAAGATTAGCATTGTCATTATTATTGTTGTTAGTATTAGCATTATCATCATAATTTTCATCAGTGTCATACCTTGTTTATCACACTGGCAATTAATGATGGTACTGAAATAATGAGGGAAACAAAACTCTGGAATATTCATATTTGGGGTCAGTATTTCCTGAAAAATCCTTCTTTGAGGAACAAGATATATTTAATGAACTGTCTCCCAGTTCAGGACAATAAACAATAGCATGAAAACATTTTACTTTGTGTTACACATAACCACATCTGACTGAGATGGAGTTGGTTTTCCTCATAGACATATGCTTCGTAGTGGTAGCTAGAAAAGATGTTGATAACACACCAGTGTTTTGGGTACTGCTGAGTAGTGTTTGCATCTGGGCTCTTTTCAACTTTTCCCCATCACCAGTAGAGCGAGAGTGGGCAAGATTTTGGGAAGAGACGTAGTCAGGACAGCTGACCCAAAGTGGCTGAAGAGATATTGCTTATCATATGACATCTGCTCAGCAATAAAAGCTGATAGTAAAGAGGAGTAAGGAGCATTTGTTATTGCTATGTTTGTCTTCCAGAGCAACCACTATGTGTATCAGAGCCCTTCTTCTTGGGAAGTGGCTGCACATCACCTGCCGAGAAGTAGAGAATAAATCTTTTGTTTCCCTCTGCTTTTGTGTGCAGTCTTTGTGTTTGTTTATGAAATTACCTTCACTCTGACACTCAACATTTTTCCATTTTATTTTCTCCCTTACCCTGTCCAGATGAAAAAAGGGAGTGGTAGTGGGGCATGGTAAGCAATTGGCATTAAGCCCAGGTCAACTCACAGCAGTATCTCAGGAAATGCAGCTCTTTATTTATCAAAAAGTTTAGTGTTGTCAGCACTGCAAAGACGGTACAGTATGTTATTCTTTTCCATGCACTATTACAAGCTGAATGTGAATTTTGAATTCTGTAATCTTTATTGTGGGTGATGAAGTATGAGACAAGACTTAGGTTTGATTTTCAGAGAAAGGAAAAGCATGCATTTCACACCGGCAGAAAAACCTGGTTTTATCTTACAAATGAGTGAATTTGATGGAGTCAGTAATGGAAGTAAAACCAGAAAAACAGGATAAAATTTTACAGCAGATATTCTTCTGCTCTTCTAACCTCTTGTCATGCTGAAGGCTAGCAGGAAGAAGTTTGAATGAATGCTAGTTCATCCTTTTGCTCATGGCCATGTGATCAAATCACAGAGGGCTGCACAAAAAATATTAAGCATGGAAAATGAGTAATTAATACAGCTGCTCTTATGTTCAAAATATAAAGTAAAAAAAGGCATTCTAGAGAGGAAAAAAATAATACAAAAGGACAGGTGAAGCAGCAAAGACTAACAACCATTAATACAGATTCATATTCAAGTCACCAGTGTTTTAAAGGTACTTAGAAAAGCGACAGGTTTCCAAATTTGTTACTTAAACTAGAAATTAAAGCACTGTACCTAAAGAGTTAATCTTTCTGAGTCAGTTAGGTATCTACACAGTGGGCATCAATGTGACAGTGAGATACATTAGCAAGCATAGTTTCTACAAGAGATTTAGCTGTGACAACAGGTAGATGAATTAGACAATACAGTTGGTGGTGTTACAGATGCACTGCTTTAACTATTCCGTCTGTCTGCATGACTAGTTCAGCTATGTGTGCAATTCACTGGAACTTGAAATGGAGAGATATTAAGAGTATACATCCTGAGAACAATCACAATTGGTTAATTCAAAACATAATATTAACTGATAAAAATACAGTTTTCTATTACTACACTTTCACAGCCCCTGGCAGTCGCTCAGTGTGATTTAAACTGCATAAACTAAAACAGAATAAAATAAGCATTTTCATTATAGTGACAATTTTCTCATGATCCTTTACACTGACACAAATCTTTCACAATTTTGTTATGAAAAATACAAATAGTTTGTACAGCTGCTTAATATAGAAGTTTCAGTAGCATGAAGCAGCTAAGATTTCCTTTTCTTGTTGTTGAAAGCCTGAGATTCCAAGGCACTGTTCCTACCTAAATGATAATAGGTGTTATGAACATAACTTTCTAGGTCATATACTTTTGATGAGAACCTTGGTGTATGAGTTTTTCAAGTTTAAACATCTGGAAATACAGAAGGGGAATGATAATGCATTTAAACTTATTAGAGGCCCAGAAAAAAGATACAGACCAAAATATATGAAAATTTGTGACCTGAGGGCAAGACAGCCAATACGGGTTTAAGAAAGGAATGTCCTGCCTAACCTTATCTGATTCTACGACTGGATGACCTTCCTGGTAGATGAGGAGGGGGCTGTGGATGTGGTCTACCTAGACATCATCAAAGCCTTTGACAAAGTCTTCCACAGCATCTTCCTGGAAAAGCTGGCAGCCCATGGCTTGGACAGATGCACCCTTCACTGGGTTAAGAACTGTCTGGATGACTGGGCACAGAGAGCGGTTGTAAATGATATGGCATCCAGTTAGTATCTGCTGACCAGTGATGTCCCCCAGGGATCAGTACTGGGGCCAGTTCTGTTCAACATCTTTGTTGATGACTTGGATGAAGGGATTGAGTCTACCATTAGTAAATTCGTGGATGACACCAGGTTGGGGGGGAGTGTGGATCTGCTGCGAGGTAGGAAGACACTTCAGAGAGACCTGGACAGGCTGGATCCATGGGCTGAGGCCAACACGATGAGGTTTAACAAGGCCAAGTGCAGGTTCCTACACTTTGGCCACAATAACCCTATGGAGTGCTACAGACTCGGGATTGAGTGGCTGGAGAGCAGCCCAGCTGAGAGGGACCTGGGAGTACTGGTTGACAACAGGCTGAACATGAGCCAGCAGCGTGCCTAGGTGGCAAGGAAGGCCAATGGCATCTTAGAGTGTCTCAGGAATGGCATGGCTAGCAGGACTAGGCATGTAATTCTGCCCCTATACTCAGTACTGCTGAGGCCTCACCTTGAGTACTGTGTTCAGTTCTGGGCCCCTGCAAGAGACTAAATCTTGTCTCTCTTGATGTGAATCAACAAAGACAAAATCACCTTTGCTCCTCGCCCAGACAACAGCTGCCCTGGAGGACTGGGGGATGGTGGAAAGTTGCAACAGAAATATGTAATGGGCAGATGCCACTGGTATCTACACTCTGGAATGTGAGCAGACAAGATCATCTCTACCCATCTGCTAGCCCAGAAAGGGAGGATGGTGAAAAGGACAATGAATTCAATAGCATGATAAGCCCCTGATGTGTATTGTGTGTATAGGCAAGCAAAAGACAAAGGAGGAAGCAGCGATCCCCTCCTCAGCCAGACCCCTGTAAGCACACAAGGAATACAGAGGAAGATTCCCTGGGGACAATACCTGGACACACACCTATAAAAACCTGTGACTAAAAAACTGTAATGACCTGAGCAACGACTGCTCAGAGGAAGAAAACAGAGAGAAAAAGACAGATGCAGAAGACAGCAGCTTACAGCCTGGAAGCAGTCCAGGAACCCTTCCTTCACCACCACCAGCAAAGCCACGCCTGAAGTTCTGCCTGCTGTAACTCATGAAGAAAAGACGTCTTTCTGAAGAGACCACATGTTGGAGGCTGCTCAGAGAAGGACTTGGACTTTGGGATCTCTCCCTACTCTCCTCCAGGGCATACAGCACAAGCCACCAAGGATGATGCAGCAGCACCCTGCCACAGACTCAAATTGTCTTGCAAGTGGTGGGGAGGTTGGTAATATAATGCCTTTCTTGCTCTCTCTCTCTGTTTTTTCCCTCTCTCTCTCCCTTCTTCTGTTCCATCCACTTTATTCTGTTAATAAATAGCCTCAATGTTGATATTTTGGCCTTGTTTATGCATCTAATTTCATAACACAGGAATACACAAGAAGAACCAAGTCTATTTTCCCCCCTCTGGACTGAGGCAGGCCCTCATTTCAGGAAAGATATTGAGGTACTGGAGTGGGTCCAGAGGAGAGTGATAAGACTGGTGAAGGGACTGGAGAGAAAGTCCTATGAGGAAAGGCTGAGGGAGCTGGGTTTGTTTAGCCTGGAGAAGAGGAGACTGAGGGGGAACCTGAAGGGAAGTTGTAGAAAGGTAGGGGTCAGGCTCTTCTCCCAGG